>NC_049224.1:43580699-43880699 GCF_011100685.1 Canis lupus familiaris
GGCTTATCCTGATGCCTTCCATAAAATGTTCCAAATCAGGTGGGTTAAGTAACAGACTCTGCTATAATCTTTCCATCTCTCTATTGCCTGTTTGCAAACACTGGATTCAAGGCCCGGGACAAGTAGAAGTATTGGATCTATAGGGAGATTTTAATCATAGATACAGACGCTGTCAGACAAACCAGGGGAAAGTTATCAACGCACTGCTATTTTCCTATCTGGCCTAGTCTAGAAATTGAATATCCAAACATCTGGCCTACAATCACAGTGAATAATTCTGGAACTGAAAGCCTTCCAAGAGAAAGGATCTAATAAAATCTTGTGGCAGAAACATTTTAAGACCATTTATCTGCAATTGACTTTACCCTCACCTGAGTCAGGCAATCTCTGATCTCCAAATTTGCAAACAGATGAAAAGAAATTCTCTTTATTTAAGAGGCATTATGGCCAAACAGTGATGAGGTATTATTAAAGGGAACAACACACAGCTTTTACACACTCCAAGGGAGTCTGAGGTGAGTGGTTTTGAATTTAGTCAGGCAAAATTCTCATCATCCATGAAAATGTTTCTTTTTCCCTTTTTGTTCCCTGCTATAAACCTAAAACCCTTAACTTTAAAAGGCTATTTGTACCCATACATTTGCAGCTCTCAATCATTAAGTCCTGGGAAAAAAGAAGTCTACCAAGAATGCTAAGAGGGAGAAAGGTCTTCCTTAGAAATGAGTATTTTTTGAATGTTGTAGGTAATTCATAGCATCTAAAGAACTTGTAATTTTGAAATTACCTGCTGAATAGCGGTGGGGGGTGGGGAAGGAGGGGGAGCTGTGATTAGGCTGTGAAATCTCTACTTTGAAGTGGACCAGAGGATAAACATTTTTCAGCTTCTGACTATACTGGAGACTTCAATTCTTACCCACTTGTTCACATTTCCCTACTGCCTTCTGGGGTCTTCACTCTTCCCTTATTGCATCCTCCTGAGGTCCCTGCATCTTCATGGAGAATGTGTGGTCCAGGCCTTTCTTCAGTAGCTGAAGGCCCCTAAGGAGGGTGGCACTGACATGCCAACCTCTCAGAGATTGCCTGGGCTACATGATCACTCCCTGAGCATGCTTTCAGGGGGCCTATCTTCTTACCTCTGTCAAGCTCTTTTGTTGAGTTCAAAACCTTATTACAGTTAGAATGGAAAAGCCTTACTGGATTATTTAGATGTTATCTCTGCCAGCAGAGACACAACCAAGTCTGGAAAAATTTCTTCTAAACTAAAGTTAATTGGCAGAGATTCTGCTGGTGTTCTAGAGAAAATTATGTGACATCGTCAAAAGATTTTCTTTGGGCTTCTATTGGAATAATTTTTTAAATTTCTCTCTCCTTTTTCTCTCCCAGCTTTCTCTATTTACCTTGGTCTCACCTATATAGAGTTTTCAAAGGTAGTAACACAGACCAGAGACCAATTTATTTCATTGGTAAAAAATATACAAGTGGCTGGAGTGGCTGGATGTCAATTTGCCTGTCAGTCTCAACTTTTACTTCTGATTGAAACTGTCCCATTCACCCCTGGACAGAGAATGTTCTCAATCAGTCTCTGCTAAGGGGATGAGTGCTGATTGGATTACCCCTCCCCAGTGAGAGCTCATTAATAAGCTTGTAAAAGTCCCAGGACATGTAGAGTTCTTCCCTGAAGGTGTTGAGTGATGTCAGTCAATTTTTTTTTTTAAGTTTGAATTATGAGATGCAAGAGGAAGTAGACAGAATACATAAACAGGAAAGAAAATAAAATGGGCAGTTGTGGGAGAAAGCCAGAGGTGTGAATGACCCAGAAGGCCAGAGAAGAGCAGCAGTTCTTATCTTCCCAGTTACGTTGTGTGGAAGGCCCATCAATTCTTTATTGTATGGCCTTCCATTCACTAAGATCTCAAAAGAAACAATGTAGAAGGAGCTCTTATAATACTCTATCCCTCTTAGATGAGCTTGCCCAACACAACTTCTATTTTTAAGATGTTTGATTACTTAACTGGATCACTAAGAAATGAGATGGGAGTGGAAGCTCTATTCAGATTTCTTCTTGAGAAATAGAGAGGAAAGTTGAGACAACATATGATTTCCCTATGGAGAAAATGATGGGTGTCAGACCCACATCGAATTTAATTTTCTCATCACCTCAGAAAGTAGGCACTACTATGCCCATATTAGAGATCATAAAACTGAGATCAGAAGTGTCCAATAATTTGTCTAAAGTAATTGAAGAATACAAGATTTGAAGAAAAAAATTTTTATTCCAAATCTCACAGCCTTTTCAGTACCCAATATTGTTTACCTACCATAACAAAGGCAAGGCAGAAAGAAGAAAGGATAGAAAGAAGGAAGGGAGGAAGGGAGGAAAGAAAGAAAGAAAGAAAGAAAGAAAGAGAAAGAAAGAAGAAGAAAGAAGACGAATGAAGGAAGGAAGGAGAATAGAAGGAAGGAGGAAGGACGGAAGGATCCTCCATTCCTTCCCCTCCCTCCCTCCCTTCCGATTCCTTCCTTCCTTCACACGCTTCCTTCCTCGTCCTTCCTTCCTTCCTCCCTTCTCCCTCCCTCCCTCCCTCCCTCCTCCCCACTCCCCCTCCCTCTCCCTCCCTCCCTCCCTCCACTCACTCGATCCGCAAAGAGGAAGAAAAGAAAGAAAATAGTGCTTAGTGGAGCCCTACAATCTGCTAGGTGCTTTTACATGTTACTTCATTTAGTCCTCACAACAATGAAAAGCAGAACTGACATTTGTATTTTTTTCACATACAAGAAAAACCTGAAGTTTAGAAAAGTCATCAGGATCACATAACAAGGGGTGGAGCCAAGATTTATGAGAAAGTGGATTAACTCCAATACATTACCTTCCACGGAATGTGATTTGGTCCTGAAGATCCATCCACACTAGTAGGTTCTAGCCTGTAATTAGGTAGGACATCAATATAGTGTAGCTATGAAGATCCAGAATGGTGGGTTTTGATTTGAGAATGTTCACTCAGCCCTTGCATTGATTTTCTCCTTCTGATACCTCAAAAATGATAGATAATGATATAAATAATGATGTGGGGGTATGTATATGGCTGCAAGAGTAACGTTGTGATACAGTTATAATTACAAATAAAATGTGAGATTGGAGGAACCATCAGAAGAAAAACAATTTTGACACACTAGGAGCCTGAAAATGAGGGAAAAGGGTTGATTCGCAAAACAATGGAGGACACCATAGATTATGCCCAAAGGGGACAGCCATGGAGGAACCAATCTACCTAGCAGAACCACTCAAGATGCTTCCATACTGAGACAGTAGGCACATCAGGGACTAATGTCAAATGTGCTCAGCACATATACATGATACAGTGTATTTCCCAAGGTTTTCTATAAAATGGGCATGCTTGATATTGTATATATAACCAAATGTTTCTTTGAAGATTGATCTGTTTCCATTCACTAATAAAGGTTGTAATGACCCCAAGTTGACATGAGTTGAATGAATTTTCTATATGTCCAACTCTTTAAGCATTTTTGAATTTTATTAAAAGATTTATTTATTTGAGATAGCTAGAGAGAGAGAGGGTGAGCAAGCATGAGTGAGGGGGAGGGACAGACGGAGAGGGAGAAGCAGAAGATCCCCACAAGAGGCTAGATCCCAAGACTCTGAGATCATGACTTGAGCTGAAGGCAGACACTTAACTGACTGAGACACCCAGGCACCCTTTAAAGCATTTATTGTAATTTGCTCTCATTACAGTCCACTAAATTGTTGGTATTATCCCTAGGTTTTAGAAGTGAGAACTAAAGTTCATAGGGATTAGAGAACCAAAAGTACATATCCATTATGGAGAATCAGGATTCTGATGTGATCAGATCTGGCTCTCAATCCAGTGCTCTGTCCACTGGTCCTCAACTATGTTCAGTGCTACTAAGCACAAGCCAACTGGTGGAATTGTCTACCTTCTCATGTACGGCATACAAGCCATGCAATATAATGAAGAGTGTTTGGAAGTTTTGCGTTTCTATGTGTAGATTAAGATTGAAAACCATTGTGCCATTCTACAGTAACTAAGCAAATAACTAAATAAGGCCGTGTGTGCACACACATGCGCACGCCTCAGACCAGAATAAATTCAGCTGCTCCCACGGCACTTAGCACATAGTAGGGGCATCATAATTTCTTGCTGAATAAATGCAAGAACAATTCAGAGAACTCTTGATGGAATGTGTCCTTTCTTTTCTTTAATTTGCCTCATCAGCATCTTCAGGCAGATTTTTGAGCCCATTATTAATGATGGAAATGGGAATGAATTCAAAAGAACAATGCTTTTGAAAACAAAGAACTAAGTCACTTTGGTGTACAGTGGCAGAGCCTTTTGTCCCTCTGCAGCCAGTTTATTATTGAACTTACTGATTAGCTAATCAGTAATTACTTTAATTATTAATGCTATTTACATATTTGGATTATTGTGGTTATTAAGCAGTCCAGCTACCCTCCCCCTTCTTTTGCATTTTAGAATAAAATAAGAGGGTTAAGGAGTGAGAGGATAAGTGGCAAATTAAGCTACGGGATGCATAAGGCAAACAAACCAGAAGATTATGCATAAAGGAAGCAAAGAATTATATAGAAGCATGGAAGCAGGCAGAGGATGGGCTACTTCTCTGCTGAGATCTAAACTCTGAGGCAGAGGCTATGCACATCTGTACACAATTTGCAACAAAACATGGGAGCTGGGAAACCCAATCATACATTCAGTGAATGCAGCTACTGGTGGAAGCCCACATGTCCCCCTAATTCCCACAGTAGCTAGCTGGGTGGCAGTAGGGGAAGAATTTTTAACATCTTCCATCTCAGTTTTGCTTAACCTGAAATGAGACCAAAAATGCTGCACTTCAACTAAAAATTAACATGCAATCTCCAGAAAGAACAAAAAAGGTATAAATTATGTCTGATTGAACAAACACAACTCCACTGTTGAACAGCCAGTCAATGGAGAGGGTAGGGAGAGGCAATGGAGCAAGGTAATGTGTAATCTCACCAGTCAATGGACTGTGGGCAGGCCTGGCGGCCCATCGCTGGAGGTGTCAGGGAGATAAATAGCAGAGTGTCCTCCTCAAAAATATGATTAATACCCTTCTCGGTCCACTGCTGAAGATGTAGTGGATGCAGCTGGTCTGGACAGCAGTTGCAGAGAGGGAAAATCCGGGATGATTGCAACGGAGCAGAGAGGGCAAAGAGGAGGACAAATAGCCACCCGAGGGAGAGTGCTTGAGGCTGGATATGCATGTGGGGAGGAACTTGAACTGGCCAGAGGTCTTTTAAACTTAAGTAATGCTTAGGGCCTTCTCGCACCTGCCTTTAAGCCCCAGTGGCCATGATCTTGAGGAGTAGAGACCAGCTAGAGTTGAATCTTTGAGGGATATATATATATATATATATAGATGCCACTCCAGAAACAGTGAGTGATCTTGAAGAATTGTGGTATTTACCGTATGACTGCTGTGTGATTAACACAGAACTTTATTTAGCACTCAGATCACCCTGCGGTAATGGGGGTTAATTTCCTCTTCTTCATATGGTAAGGATGAGGTCCAGGGAAGTCAGGTAACTCGCTCAAAGTTACATAGCTAATAGGTGCTACAGGGGCCCAGGACTCACAAATCTCTACTCTTCTCATCAAATCAAACTGATTCTTCAGTGATTAAAACAAACAGACAAACAAGCAGGGGTGTCTGGGTGGCTCAGCTGGTTAAGTGTCTGCCTTTGGCTCAGGTCATGATCTTGGGGTCCTGGGATCAAGTCCCTTATGGGGCTCCCTGCTCAGTGAGGAGTCGCTTCTCCCTTTACCTCTCCCACTGTCCCTCCCTACCTCATGCTCTCTCATTCTCTCTCTCTTTCTCAAATAAAAAAATAAAATCTTTAAAAAACAGAAAACAAAAACAAAGAAACAACTTTTGGTAAGAGTTTGCCTTTGGTTATTTATTTGCTCTCCTTCTCGCTCAACATCTCTTTTGTCCCTCTTTTCAAAAGGTTTTGACCAGCTTTTTCTTGTCTTTTTTTTTCTTTTCTTTTCTGATTTTCTCTTTCCTTATATTTAAGGATTTGCAAAGATTCTCAGCTGTAATTCTGTCTCTCTCTCTCTCCACACACACACACACACACACACACACACACACACACACACATCACACACAATGACTGGCTATAGTGAAAAGCAAAAGGATATGTTCTCATGTCTCCTATTTCACTGGTGGAAGGCAGGGGGAACTTTCTGCCCTGGGACAAATATAACTGTCACATGTCTTTTATCATGAGGTTCCTTCCCTCACTACAATGTTTGTAAGGCCAACAAAAATGTCTTCCTAGCATGCTACAGCACTGAAATGATGCTATATAAAAGGATTACAGAAGGAAGATCAATCCAAACACAGTTATTGGTTTATTGGATAGTGATTTTAAACATGGTGAACTGAAAGCCATTTTTATAAAAGTTGGCTTAACATTGAAATTCTAGAACTGAAAAAAAGGGAAGAAAACTATGTAAATTTTTAAAAAATTAAAGATCAAATAACTAATTAGGACTGTTACTTATACTCTATGGAGATATGGTGATGAATCCCAAAGAATGGGACACAATGTCAGAAGGTAAGAAGGAGAAGAGAAATCCTGAGATATAAAGTTTACAATAGAATCCAACACGAGGTGACAAGGGTGTCCTATTCCTGAGCATATGAAAAATATTGGAGACATGACATTATCTAATAGTTGAAAGATCTTCAATGATTTCATCTCAGTAGTCAAAACCTAATATTATAACCATGCATTTCTTGTGTATCATAGGTTATATTTTGCCTGAGTCTTTAACACGTGACTTCCAGAATATTTTCCACATTATCATCTCCAAAGGGGCTTCCCAAACTCTGACGTATACATGAATAACTTGATATCTAGTTAAAGTGCTGATTCTTGTTTAGCAGGTCTTGGGTATGGGCTGAGATTCTGCATTTGTAATGAGCTCTCAGCTGAGGTCAATGCCACTCATTCATAGACCACATACTGAGTACCAAGGCTAAATCATACATCTGGTGGTAAAACTGACCAAATGCATAGGTAGTAGGTGGAAGAGCCAGATTTTGAACTGGCCATAGAACCCATATCCCTGTACTTCAGTTCCTGGCATGCGAGTATTTGACACTTAATCTCAAAAGATCTGGAACATTTGAAGTGACACTTCATCTCAGGGCAGATCGAGCTCTTCCTAAGGTCTTTGATGCCTCTGAGTTAATGAGATACTCTGCCTCTATAGAGATTTTAGGCCATAGTAGAACAAAAGAAAGACATTCTTTAAGTAATCATAAACATAATTTGTTTAAATGACATATCCTAGTTATACACAGAACCAGCCACATAGGACCAATAACCTGAGTATCAGGGTGGCTTCTTCTGGCCAAGAAACAGATGTTTAGAGTACGAGTTTTTACGGGCACAATAAAACTGTGCCAAGACCACCTCATCTGGCCAGAGTATAGTTATCTATATAATCCTCTTCTAAAGATTTTATAGCACCTCCTCTCACTATTTTCTGAAACTTTGCCAAAACATGAAAAGAAGTCTGACCTGAGCCGGAATCATGAATTGGTTGTTTAACCATTTGAGCTACCCAGGTGTCCCTTGACAAGACCTTAATGCCACCACTCTGCCCAGGTCACTGGAATGTGCTCACTGAAGATAAGGCCAATGGACAAACTCCCACCTCACTCTCTTATACTAGACTCAGTTAGATATATTTGTATCAGTAGACTATCAAAGGATGTAGCTATAAATAATGAATCATTCAACCTACCCTACACTATATCTACATTTTGTCCCACAGCCATTCTTGTCAGATTTTATGTCTATATTTGGGTCATTCATTTATTCACACTTACAGAAAATATTTCCTGACTCGCTATTTTAGTCATAATCTTTAAATAGCATCAGTCATTACCTATAACTATGCTTATAAAAGGAAACATAAAAATCAATATATTTATATGCACATTTATGCCTATTTGTGTTTATGCAATTATTTTTCCTTAGTATTGGTCTGAATACTAAATATAAATAAATAAATCCATCAATCTATTTTATTACCAAATTTGTTTGGAAAGATTATGAACCCTATCACCTTTTTAAAAATTCACAAAGATCTTAAAACTCCTTTCATAAAGAAATTTATTTAACTTCATGTAGCCTGGCATTTCTATTTTTTTTTTTAAATTTATTTATGATAGTCGCAGAGAGAGAGAGAGAGAGAGGCAGAGACATAGGCAGAGGGAGAAGCAGGCTCCATGCACCGGGAGCCCGATGTGGGATTCGATCCCGGGTCTCCAGGATCGCGCCCTGGGCCAAAGGCAGGCGCTAAACCGCTGCACCACCCAGGGATCCCTAGCCTGGCATTTCTAATAAGCACTTGAATATGTATGTTTGTTTTTAATTCATGTTTCCAAAAGTCCCACAGAATAGGATTTTTATGATTACTTAGGAAATGGCATTGACTCTGTTGCCAAGTTTTGGTAGGAACTGGGCACTGTAGTAGGCACATTTGAATTTGGTTTTAATAATGCACGGTATTTTTGATTATTGCAGCAACAAAACATTTTATTTGTAGAAATGAGAGATAAAGTGTGTCCTCTAGCATTTTTTTTGACCCTCCTCTGAAATAAAAGTATTTCTAATCAGTTGGTTCATTTCACAAAATTTACATAAAATGTATAAGTGACACTTTAATTAAAGGGTAAGGTAATTTCTTTTCTGAGAATTGAGGCTTTATAATATGTATATTTCCATGTGCACATTACATAAATAAGATGTAATATTTGTTTAGCATGACATCAAAATGAGTTATCCTGTTGGAAATACAAGAAGAATTTATTTACTATAAGATCTAACATAAGAGAATTGGGATCCCTGGGTGGCGCAGCGGTTTAGCGCCTGCCTTTGGCCCAGGGTGCGATCCTGGAGACCCGGGATCGAATCCCACGTCGGGCTCCCGGTGTATGGAGCCTGCTTCTCCCTCTGCCTATGTCTCTGCCTCTCTCTCTCTCTCTCTCTCAATATGTGACTATCATAAATAAATACAAATTTAAAAAAAAAAAAAAAGATCTAACATAAGAGAATTTGGTAAAAATTACCAAAATTGTTCAGTGAATCTGTATCATTAATAATTTAGTCTAAGTAATAATTTAAGTGATAATTTAGCCTAAGCTTTCAGTTTATAGTGTACTAAGAGACTACAAGTGACACACTCGAAGTCACACAGCCCATTAGCAGAGCGATGGTAACCTAAACTCTCACCTTGGTGCTCACCTTTAGGCTCCAAGAACATATCATTGCCCATACTGACTGGTTCCTGAAGCTTCTCAAAGTCATCTTATTAAGGATATTTCTCCATATGCTGTGACATATTCTTATGAACCAGAATTATGTGTGGAAAAGCAAGACCTTAAGCCAGTCCAAGGTGTTGGGAATCCGGCAGTATAGACATAGTTATTGAGAACAAATATGAACTTGACATTTTTCTAGAATTTTTACCTAATCAAAGTAGGGTAAAAAGGCCTATTATCAAGTTATTGACACAGAAACAGAAATAGATATTTTGAGTTCAGTAAATAAAAAACTGATCTCTTATTTGACTTGTACAAATGATTTCCTTGATTCTCCACCTAAGAGAGCCCCAAAAATTGAAATGGCTTTCATTATCTTATTAACATTGTATTTTTAAGACTCTTATAGGAAGCTCAGTATTTGGAAGCACTGCCACTACATTGAGGAGATATTTCATTCTGCAGTGGGAATGAAGGAATTACAGAAAATCTGACTTCATCCCTGCACTTTCTTCTCCTGAATACATAATCTCTCTTTAAGTAAAACACTAAATAAATTCATGGACTCGGGACTCATGCTAAAACTAGATGCTTCCAAAGGCTCTGGTTAATGAGGAATCTTTTAAATGTCACATCTACAGTGCAAATTAACCAATATTGCATAGCAAAAATCCCTCAGAAGAAATCTGGTCAATGGTTTATGACAAAAAAATTAATGCTTTCTGTCAAGAATAAGGGTTAAGTTTAGTATTAATCATAAAATGACCTTTAATTGCCAAACAAAAGCACTTTGTTATTTCACTACAATCTCGAACTCACCCTGAGTATTGAAAAAAAAAAAGTCATAATTTGCTTAGTATAAATATATTAAAGTATTAAGCCCGCTCTGCTACTCAATTAGTAAACATGTCAAGGGGTGGGTGAGTTATTCATGGTTCAGAGGGCCAGCCCCTTTTCACAGGGAACTTTTTTCACTCTAATGAAATGATGGATAATCTGGAAGTAGGTGCTTTAAGAAGATATTAATCATTCTCTGTGGTAATGTTAATCATGCGTTCCATCATCTCCAGATGCTATGGATCACCTTCCTCTGAGACAAAGGGCACCTAAGCCAGGAGAGTCCTTTTGATCACCTTTCTACGGAGACCGTCACATGCAGCTGACATTAAAGACAGCGCTAGATTTCAGGGCATCCTTAAGAGAAAATGGCAAGCGCAGCAACTGCTTCCACTAATTTCTCAGAAACATGGGATGGGATCTCTCTTCAATTTTAATTGTTTACCTTTTTCATGTGGTTCGTATGAGGGAAGGAAAAGACTTCACCCACAGAAGGAGAAGATAGAAGTCCATCAAGTCAAAGCTATAAATGTATGTCCCGGCAAACTGCTTTTATAGTCTAGGCTTCTAATCTTACAAAATGTTAGCGTTCGTCAGGTCAGATTTATCTCTTAAAATGTCTCTGATGTCTCCTTGAGTTAATGAAACGCTGTGCCTCTGGAGAGACTTCCGGCCAATTAAACATTTTTATGGCCAGTGTTTTTTAAAGGGGAAAAAATGTGGAGTAAAATCTGAGGGCATATCTTTACAGGGTTAAAACAGCTCCCATCACAGACTAATTTTGAATGCTTCATAGACCTCAGTGCCTCAAGAAACCTGGAAGGATTCCTAACGCTAAGAGGCTGTTCCCTATAAATTGCCTCAGAAAGATAAAACTGGAGGGAACGAGAAAGGCTCCTGTCATCGTACAAAAGTATTACAGACTCTAGAGGTTAGCTAATATCTTCATATAAAAAAGACACCATTTTCTGAAATCCGCAGCCTGCCCACGGTGTACAAATGGACATGAGGGTTACTAATGAGGTTATGTGATCTCTTTTGGGTGCAATTCTACGTAGAGACAAGTACTCTCCAGATGATGGCTTCTGCTACTCAGATCCAACCAGTAATATATTTATTCACATGTGTAGACATGAAGAGCTAGAAACTCACTTCTGTGCTATGGGAGAAAGTGAGTTATTTTAGCTTCTCCTCTTGTCACCCTGTTTGCTGTCTTCCTTCAAATGGGTTGAAATCTATGAAATTACCAAAACATGTCTATACAGTATGCTTATCATTTGCCTAGTTTATGTTTTTGAGTGGGCTGGCTAACTCCAAATACCTACCACCATTTTACTTCATGTCCCTTCTGTTCCACTACCTAAGCCACATTTTAAAATTTGTCATCTCTTACAGTAGATTCACCTTGGGCCTTTAAATTTCAATAGCCAATTGCAGGATGAGGGATGAATGTCATTTTTCTTATAACCTCATTTCCACTAAATGTTCTTTTTGGCCTCAGCATGTTTTGCCCCCTTCCTTGTCTGGTCCACAGAGCTTCTCAGAGTGCTCTATCTCTGTCCATTCCTTTCTTTATGTCCAATACAAGCAGCCAAACCTCAAATAAAGAATGCTCTTAAAATATGCCTTTATGCACTTTGCCTGGAACGTACTAGGTTATTAAAGCAAATCATGCACTTTGCAGCTTGGAACCCTATAAATATGTATGGCTCTGACATCAGTTGGCCTCACTAATAATCCCATTTATTGGGCAACTCCCTCAAAGTCTACTACAAAGCTTGTCCACTCTGCTCAGCTCAGGCATTGTCCTTGACTTTATTCCCCTTTTCTCAGCCCATTCATTGAAAAGAGAGAGGCCTTCAAGAGTTCTCAATACCGTACTGTGTTCTTCCACCAGCAAGTTTGCCCTTTATCATGTTCTTCCTTTTTAATTTCTCAAATGATGTGATGTTCTCACCCTCTCTGTTAAAAATTCACTTGTTTGAGCTCTTGATTTTATTCTCTGCCTTTTCAGTGATAGTAGTCCCATACTCAGGATGTCCTCTCCCAGAATCCCTGACTCATCTCAGTCTATAAACACAGTGGTACCTTCTTATTCATAGTTATACTTGCTGTGGTTCCAGTTACTCGGGGGGTCTACCGTGGTCTGAAAGTAGATGCTCCTCCTTCTCACATATAGCCAGAAGGTCAATAGCAGCCTAATATGGCATTCACTTCATGGCATCTCATATGAGAATTTTATCATATTGTCACAAGAAGAAGGGTAAGTACAGTATAATAAGATATTTTGAGGGGCACCTGAGTGGTTCAGTCAGTTGACCATTCAACTCTTTATTTCAGCTCAGGTCATGATCTCAAGGTCCTAGGATCTCTGGGACCTGGGGTCAGGCTCTGCACTCAGTGGGGAATCTGCTTGAGGATTCACCCTCCCACTCCCTCTGCCCATCTTCCACTCCCTCTTTCTTTCTCTCCCTAAAATAAATAAATAAATAAATAAATAAATAAATAAATAAATAAATAAATAAATAAATATTTTTTAAAAAATATATTTTGAGAGTGACAGAGACCACTTTCACATGAATTTTGTGATACAGTATTGTTATAATTGTTTCATTTTCTTCTTAGCTTATTGTTGCAGATTTCTTACTGTATATATTATACAAATTAAACGTTATTATAGGTGTAGATGTATAGGGAAAAATATATAGAGTTGGTGCTATCCTTGGTTTCAAGCATCCACTGGGGATCTTGGAACCTAATCTTCACAGATAAAGGGAGGGGACTACTCTAATTCCAAGGCTTCCACTCCCTAAAATGAAAATTCTTATTGTATTTCATGCCCTCTCAATGTTCCCTCTCTTCTAATCACCTTCTAAAATTCCAGGAAGAAGAGTCTATACTGCTAGAGTGTTGACTGCTCTACCATATAATTTCTTTCAGGCCCATCTGACATTTGACCCCATTGCTATATTGAAATTTTCACTCCTAAAGCAATGAACAAATTCCTAATAAATATTAAGAGCTGACTACATGCCTGGCATTATTCTAGATACTACTTAGGATAAAGCAATGAAAAAAAAAACAATTAAGAAGCCTAATATCTCAACTCTCCTTAACCTTACATTACAGTAAATTGCCAAATGTAATGAATATTTATTTTAATTAACTTTCTGGACCTTTTGAATTTCTCCTTGTACTATTTAAATCATTGACAAAACTTTCTCCATCCCGTCCTTGTGTATTAGCTTGAAAGGTTGGTATTCTCTAGAATTAGCTTATTTCATTGCTCTTCTTCTCTACCTAGCTCATCTTATCCACTTTCAAAGGTTTGATTATCCTGAATGTTTAGATTTCCCTCAGACCTGTCACTGGAATCTAAACTATTTCCCTAATCATCAGACCTATAAATCTCCCTGTTTCTAGATTTTTCCATTTAGACAAGCCACGGACACTCAAGTTCATGCCCAAAAGTAACTTCTCACTTTCTCAAAATCAGCTCTTCTTTCTTTTTCTAATTTAATTATACCACCACTGAAATCTACCGTCATTCAAGCTAAAATATTAAAGATCATTCCTGATTCTTCTTTCTCTTTCCTTCCATCTAATAAAATAACAAGTCCGCAAACATTTATGTTCTGAATACTTTAAATCTGAATCACAATTCCTTTTTTAAAGTAAGTTCCATGCACAAGTGGGGCTTGAACACAGGCCTTCAAGATCAAGAGGTTGGATGCTCTACTGGACTGAGCCAGTCAAACCCCTGAATTGTAATTCCTAATTCTTCCACTCTGCATCCTCATTTCTCTTGTGAATGATTACAACTACTTCTGTCCTACACATCAAGTTAACCATTCACTGAGCAAAAACAAATTTACTATGTTGAGTCATTGCTTAGAAGTTATTGAATGAGGAAATAAATCAAAGTCTTCGATACGGCATAAAATATTGTTCACAATGTTGTTTCTTTCAATCTTGCCAGCATTGTATTTTATTACTCCATGACTCACTGTTTATATTTCAACACAATAAACAACTTAACATTTTCTTGTGCATGCACATAATAATTTCAGTTATTTGTTTTTCATCTTCCATGTTTTTTTCTCTTCACTATCTGCCTAGTTGTTCTTTTCTCTTACTTTAGTCTTATACATGCTTGCTCATCTTTTAAGATATATTGCATGTGTCATGTCTCCCATGGAAGTAATATTGTGTATCATCTCCACAATGTGCCCATCCTCTATATTCTTCAATACTTCTTGTACTTCAAATAGCATTTTACAATGATCTCTTTATATCTCAGCTCAATCCTACTAGATTGTGGTTGCTCTAAGACCACTTCTAAATCCTCTTTATTCTTACTCTCTGAGAAGGCCTGACACAGAATAACTATTCAGTGAAGATTTGGAAAACAAATTATTAAAAGGAGGAAAGGAAGGAGGGAAGGAGGGAAGGGAAAGGGGAAGGAAGGAAGGAAGGAAGGAAGGAAGGAAGGAAGGAAGGAAGGAAGGAAGGAAGGAAGGAAGGAAGGAGTTAGTGAGTTTACCATTATCACCTTAAGAAATCTAAGTGTGGGGCAGCCCTAGTGGCTCAGCTGTTTAGTGCTGCCTTCAGCCCAGGGCATGATCCTGGGGACCCGGGATCGAGTCCCACATCGGGCTCCCTGCATGGAGCCTGCTTCTCCCTCTGCCTGTGTCTCTGCCTCTCTCTGTGTCTCTCATTAATAAATAAGTAAAATCTTTAAAAAAAAAAAAAAGAAATCTAAGTGTGTAGCAGATTGTATTTCCACAGGTGGCCACTTCAATGTCAACCAATCCACATGTTCTTCTAATATAGTGAAGGTGACCTGTGTTTAAGGATATATACATTTATTTGTTCATAAACATTTACCAAATGCCAATGGAACTACAAACATGGGCTCTAAGAATGCAAAAATTATAGCCATATGATTTATCTACTCATGATATCAGGAGAGAATATGCATATAAGGAAATAATTATAGTTAGATAAGAGATGGCATAGGTGCTAGGAGAGAAGCTCAGAGAAAGGTGTTTCTCAGAAGGTCTAGGACAAGATTATATAGGTGATATTTGAGCAAAATCTTGACCAGTAAAAGCTGGCCAAACAGAATTTAGGGGAAAATATTCTGGAAATGGCTATATGTAAAGATACAAGAAAAGGAAAATATGAGAAATTCAGAAAAAAAAGAAGTAGTTCTGCAAGGCTGATCTGGATATGCAGAGGTTCTTTTCAGGGGATTATGAATCATGTATGCTAGATCTTTCTTTTTCTCTGAAAAGTTAGCTAATGTTCTGTAAAAAATGGTGTCAGAAGTTGTTGGTAGACATACTGTTTTTCAAATTCAACACTCCTCTAGCATAATTGAGTGTTGAGTCACTCTGGTGAATTAAACAAAACTACATAGATACCCTCCCTTATTTTTCCTTTGTCTAAAGCATCTGTTCTTGAACAATGCATCTCCCCAGGGGCCCTAATAATATTACCGAAGGTTCAATATTCATCTGAAGATTGTCCTTATTATATAGCAGGAGTGTTTTCAGAACCAAAACTGCTCTGAGGCCATTTGGACTGTGATTATTTAGAAGTAAGGGCCAGGATCCACCCCTTTCCTTTCAGATAGCCCTTACAAATAGCACAAACATTAACTGTTCTCACTCTATTTCCAGGGTAAACATTTTGCTATATACCCTTTCCCAGACTGGGTCTTTGTTGAGAAGTCACCATACTAACATGATTGGTACATTTCCTAAAGTTGATAATGTGCCATGGTCTATGTGCCATAGACCTCTAATGACACTTTTTCTCACAAAGGACTTAAATATATACTTCATTATTATTTCAAGTCACACTCAGTTTAAGTGTTAGAAACACACAAAAACATACCTCTCAGAAGTGTAAATGTTAGTATTCAGATTTAGTTTATTTATTTATATTTTAAAAAACATTTTATTTATTATTCGAGAGAGAGAGAGAGAGGCAGAGACATAGGCAGAGGGAGAAGCATGCTCCATGCAGGAAGCCTGATGTGGGACTTGATCCTGGGACTCTGGGATCATGCCCTGAGCCAAAGGCAGATGCTCAACCACTGAACCACCCAGGTGTCCCTATTCAGATCTAGTTTAAATACAGAAGGAGAAAAAAATTCCAAAGTGCCTCACAATTTGCAAGGCCACCTTGCTTTCAACTGTCCCTCACTTACCCATTTGTCACACAAAAATGCTGTTGATTATCAACACACCAATTAAGAGCAGCAATGAGACACCACCACATTGGATACCCATTTATCAATAAATTAAGCTATGCTTGTGTTTATTAGGATTCAATATTTATATCTAATAAATAAGAAAAAAGTCTTAGAATTATATTTTATTTTTCTCATACATTGGCTAATAATTTAATAAGAGTCATGACTAATTCAAACAAGTTCTAATTCACAAGTTTCTTTATAATGACTAAGCTCAAAGACTCATCATATTTTTTACACATTAGTTTTCAGAGTGACAGAATGACTATAGAAATCATATGCTAATTTTTTAAATTGTCTAAAGTTTATTTGGAAATGAGTTTTGTATCACTGGGAATAGTCAGAATATTGGAATCCCAGACATAATATAGGATTATGTTACCTAATAATTAAATTTTCTCCTGCTATATCAATTATGTTAGTGTTCTTAGGACAAAGTGAATCAGTGGATATTATTTTTTTCACAGATATTCACTAAAATATGGGCTAAAACAACAAATATGTGCAATATTGAGAATATGGATAACAGTGTTTTCTGAAATTATAAATAGAAGTGAAAAAAAAGACAAATTTACCAGTTTGGTCTTTATATGTCAAGAAGATAAGAAAAATGTTTTCTGGTTGAGTAGAGTACCTCATAGGACAACTCATTACCCTAAAGGTTTGGATTGGTCACAGATCAAAGTACATTTGCCAAAATGTCTTACATAAATATGTTCCATAAAAGGTTCCCCCAATTGCTCTCTCATGCCAATACCTAAATGATTTCTTATCTTAAAATTTTTCTTAATTCTTAGCATATTAAGAAATATGTTTACCTTATAACAGTGTCAAATAGTGAAAGTGTCATCTCCTTATAGTGCTAACAATAGCTTTTAAGGTCAAATTTATAAGAACAAAATGCACAGGCTGGAAAAATGTTGTAGGACCCCAAAGTCTATTGTGAATCACGTTGGCCTTGTCAAGGGACATCAGCCACTACTTGCAGCTCAAGGAAAATTGTTCGGAACAACAACTGCCCATATTTTCTGGATATTTCTGGAAATGAAAATTAAACCACTTTACTGCCTTAATTGGCAAGAGCACACCTCCCATTGCCCCATTTCCTCTTACAGCCTCTCAATTCAATCCATTTAAACCCAATGCTTTCCTTGACATTACCACATTCTGAAAACCATTAGTGTATTTCATTTACCAACACTACTTATATCTGAGGACTATTTACGATTCACACTGCAGTAAGAAGCTGAACTAGATTGAGAGGCTTTGATTATTCCTTTATATTTATATTTGAATAGTGCATTCTTAGATGTGTCCACATTCATTTCACAGAGGGCTGCTGATGTACTGTGGTAAGCAGATGAAAGACATCATAGCACAATGAAAAGAGGTAGACCTTGAAGTGAATCTGGCTTAGATTTAAATTTTGTGCTATGTGCACGAGCCTAGGCCAGTTGTATGGTCTCCCTGGCACTCATTTTAAATATATTCATACATGTGAATGATTCCAGGCTTGTGGTAGGGCATCGGCTCAATAATTGATAGCTGTTAAATTCTCAGTGAAGTATAGATCACTAGGGGGCAGGTATTAGTTACATTCAACTCTCTTTCATCAGGGTATGACTATATATATATATATATATATAAATATATATATATATATATATTTGCCAAAATATATATATATATATATTTCATTTGTAGGGTCCATTCTTTAGGAAAAAGGAAACTTGGTTGGTGATAAAAAAAGATTAAGTCCTGTGAGAAGTTGCATGGAGGAGAGAATAGGTCCAAGGGAGCAGCATTTTTTTTTAAATATTTTATTTATTTATTCATGAGAGACACACAGAGAGAGGCAGAGACATAGGCAGAAGAAGAAGTAGACCCTCCAAGGGGAGCTTGATGTGGGATCTGATCCCAGGACCCTGGGATCATGACCTGAGCAGAAGGTAGACACTCAACCACTGAGCTAATCAGGTACCCCAGGACCAGCAGTTCTATAAAAATAATTGCAGATCTATAGCATATGAGAAAATTGATAACTATTCATGTAACTGTAGAGAGCAAGATTGAGACAGGCTAGGGAAGCTCTACCCAGGCAGATGTGATTAGGTATAGAGGAGATGTTGGCCATAATCATACCACTAAGCTAAGTCATATGATGAGGTACATCTGTTAAGACAAAGGCTGGCTGACTATTTGGTCAGGACACTATGGAAAGAGTTGTCTGAATCACAGTAAAGTGAATTGGATTATTTGACATTCTAAGGAATTGCCTGATCAAAAGAATCTGTTCTGATGCCATGTGTGCATTACCTATCTTAAAACAATGACTGTGTTTTCACTTTCAAGAGAAAGTGTTCCACCAAGCCCAATGAGGCAGAAGTCACATGGCATCGTGAGTACCTCATTCTCTAGTTTACCCCCAGGTTAATTTGTGACTTAGCACTCTCTCCTCTAGCATCAAGACAACCTAAGCCCTTTGCAATGTGGTGCCAACCCAGTTGCCCAGTGTCATATGATACTTCCTGCTAATTATCATTCCTGGCTGTAACCATACCAGACTACTAGTCCATATCTAAAGGGTCTTCTCTACCCTCCACACTTCTGCCCATGGAAAATTTCCTTTCCTCCCTAGGTCCTCAGGATTGCTCTTCTTATCAAACCCTAGCAATGTATTTAAAAACATGACTGTCTCCAGCAATATTGAGAGATCCTTGAGGTCAAGACTATGTCTCCATGCCTGCCCTTGTCTCAATAGTGTCTTGCACATAGGAAGTCTTTTGATAACTAGGACATGTTGATTTACGGCAAGCATTTTTATTCAAAATAACCAAAAATTTAAAACATAAAAATTATGGTCCTTTGGAGGGATTTTTCAGCCACATTCAGTTTGGCTACTCTTCAGCTAGATATTGTTAATCAAAGTTTGGAGATACAAAAACAATAGGAGACTTGCACCCAAATTTTAAATAAAATGTAGATGATATGAAAACGATGCAGCCAGCAGATTTACTGTAGATGCTGATTTTTCCATGTTTCCCAGAAAATTGTGGCCTCAGGCCACTCTGATTGACAGGGTCGGGCTCTGACGGAGAATCCAATTGGAGCTTCTCCTAGCTTTGAGAAGGATGCCTGCAGTCTTCCAAATCAGACAGGGCCTCTGCTCTCTGTTGGGCACAGCACAAGCCTATGTTGCCTGTTTAAAGAAAAAGTGACTTAAAATCCAAGAAAGAGACTTTGAGGACATGAACAAATCACTTTTTCCAACCCCCCCTAGTCCTTACCTAGGGAAACAGAGATTTTGGGAGAACCTAATGTGTATTCAGTCCAGCCCTTGGACTCTTGACAGTCTGTTCATTGACGAAAGCATAAATAACCCATAAGCTTCATCACTTGTTTCAAGGTTATTCCATTTCTGAATTACCTTTTTCCAATGAGGTGAAGGCATACTTTCTTTGAGGATCATAGTTATAATTTAAAAATACTTTCCAAATGGTCATGTCAATTTCTGCCTACCACAGCTGATCTGAATGTTATGTAGTAATTCAACCTGCAAACTCAGCCCTACCTTGACCTCCAGGCTCCCCAGAGATGATATAAGATCCCTGTTGCCACATGGTGCTCACTGAGATATCATCTTGCCATTCCTTCTCAGTAATGTTTCCATCAATTCTGCTGAGCTCCAGCCTCACTGTTCTGCTTTACACTGAAGCTAGAGCCCAATCCTATTTTGTTTCCACCCTGATTTTGGCAGCTCCTTCTATAGTTCCAGTCTCAGGTACTGAGTTTCTCTTGTGAATGGAACCACCAACTGGCAATGCCCACCTGCTGGGGGAGTGGCTACTCACCAGAGCTGCTTTTAACAAAGCTTAGTTTCCTTCATCCCCTCCCAGGGCTCTACCACCCCAGGGATCCATCAAAGGACACCAGTAATTCTAAAGCCTTGTCATCTTTCTCTTCACCCAATCATTAAAAAGGAATTTGGGGCCATCATAAGGAAATGAGCCAAGACACCAATGAAAACACTGGACGCAAATCTACTATATGACAGATATTGCACTAAATACTAGAAATATAGCAATAGGAAGTCAGTTCCTAAGAGAGTACTTAGAAGAAGGTAGAGTGTATTTTTCCCTTGCATATATTTAAATGTTAATAAGCCCTAATAGAAGCTTAAAAATCAAAGCTCTGGGAATCTACAAAGACTTTTGGGAAGCAAACCAGGGCTTGTCCCAATCTTAAGATCCTTGGGGTACATTAGAGGCAGTGAATTAATGACTTCTGATGTACTGAAAGTTATGTCTTCAAAAAGTTAAATACCTATTTTTAATACACTCAATCAAACTAAACTAAAATATGTTTTTATGTGCATTCAAAGGAAAGTAAAGTCTTTCTCTTTCTCTTTTAACAGATATGCCAAAAAGAGAATAATGAACTCATTTATTTAAATTTTGAGTGCTGTGTGTGCTAGGCAAAATAGTAGCCCTCCAAAGGTATCTACATGCTAGCCTGTGAATGTGCTACATAGCAAAAGGGATTTTGCAGATATGATTAAATTAAATCTTTTTGGATGATGATATTGTCCTGGATCATTTGGGTGGGTCTAATGTGATTACAAGAGTCCTTATGCATGGAGGCTGGAGGGTTAAGGTCAGGGTCAGAAATAAGAAGGTATGATGATGGGAGAAGAGGTTTGAATGGTGTGGGGCATAAGCCAAGGAATGAGGGTCACCTTTAGAAGTTGAAAAATCAAGGAATGGATTCTCCCCTAGGACCTTCAGAAAAACACAGCCCTGACAAATTTTTTATTTTTATTTTTATTTTATTTTATTTTATTTTTTTTTACTTCTGGTCTTCAGAACTGTAGGATAATAAATTTACTTTTTCTTTTTAAGCCACAAAGTGTGTTAATTTCTTACAGCACCAGTAGAAAACTAATAGAGGTATACAAAGAGTTTCATCAACAAATACTCAATTTCCATTAGACTTTCAGGAATGAATTATCAGTATGCATTGAATTGGAAAACATTGCTGATAGTTCATAAGAAGAAGAAAATCTACAGCTAATCTGAATTTGAAGTATCCAGCTAATCCACAAAAAATATGAACAAAATAAATGGAAAACAGCACAACAATGACTCAATTATCTCAACTGCTACTCTTGACTTCAGACAAGAAGACATCAGGAAAAAAAGCAAAGGGATTTTTGGGACAGCCACACATTAAGACAGTGGCTACATAGAATTTTATAATTATTTTTGTAGAAGTAGCTACTGCTACAAAATACACACATCACCCAAAACCCTTTGTTTTTCAGTTCGGTTACAAGGGAGTATCATATCATTTATAAACTGATGACTTTTAATTGACTAACATTTTACAGATGAACACGTCCAGGCTTATCCCCTAGCCTTAATATCAATGACTCTAAAGTATCACTTGGTCAGTAAGTAATTTCCCGAAACTGTTGGTTAGAATAATTTAAAGGAATCTAAATTTGTAAAGGAATAGGTCAGTGGTCAATATAAATATCAAAAAGTAAAGCCAATTTCATAGGAGGCAAGGAGGAGAAAAAAAGGAAACATGTCCTACAATAGATTTCCAGACATTTCAGGCTACTCAAGGATGTGCCGTCTTTTAATGCAAATTATTAACAAACAGAAAAGCCAGTATCTTGTCTTGATATTTATGAAATTTGTTACTGGTGGTGAAAGCATTGTAATCATTCCTTAAATTTTTACTTTTCTTTAGGAAAATGGGAAAAAAAGGCCGTGAGGACTGCTCATTGGCATCATTATCTCCACCTCTCCTTGCATACCTGCTCCAGTGCTCTGGTTCAAGACAATTAATCCTAATATCCAACCCCTCCTGTGGTAATTTCTCATCTTGGCAGCTCTCTTTCTGTAATGACTAAAGGGGAGTGGCTGAGTTCCCAAAGCTTGGTCTGAGCCAGATGTACTTTTCCTCACAGACGTGAACAGCCTGTTCTGGTACCTCCCTTGCATTCTTCTTTCTCCTTGTTGTCCTTCTTTCCTTCCTCCTCCTTCTCCTATCTTTCCTTCCTCCCTTCCCTCTCCTTTCTATTCCTTCCTTCCTTCCTTC
The DNA here is from genome assembly GCF_011100685.1 of Canis lupus familiaris. Taxonomy (NCBI): domain Eukaryota; kingdom Metazoa; phylum Chordata; class Mammalia; order Carnivora; family Canidae; genus Canis; species Canis lupus. The sequence continues at coordinate 43,603,264 of NC_049224.1, forward strand.
CTCCCCTCTTCTTTCTTTCCCCTTTCTCCCTTTAGTTTACCCCAAAAACAGTTTAACATATATATATATAAAACAAAGCAAGCCAGTCCCCTCACCCAAGCTTTTAACACAATGGAGAACTTTAGCAGTAGCCTCCTCTACTAAGTGTAATTAGGTGATTGACAAATGGCAGGTAGCAATGACATGGAAATAACCTCTATTATCATGCCTTCCTTACTCAGAGAAAGAGCTCTAGTGTCCTAATGTTTCAACCCAATTCCAATTTCATATTTATGAAAAGCCAGTCTCTGCCACTCCCCAGCAATCTGGTTATTGAGTGGACTTTTCTGCAAGCATAATTATACCCCCCATTCCTTGATATTGCATCCTTTTATTCATTTTCCTCTTCATCTCCTGCTGTGCTGACTGCCTTCACAACACTTCATGCTCTGACCAAAAGAATAGGTCATTGATTTTTTTTTTCCTAAATCCAGTACCACTCTGTGAATTGGTCTCGATCCCTAGAGGCAGTGAGTGTAAGAGAGAGAGAAATGGAGAGCATGATAACACAACCATAGGACACTGGGTCAAAGGTCCCCATCCACTCCAGTGTGGTTACATTGTGTTTTCATCCCTCCCTTGACGCTACCTTCTCTAATGACAGATGCTACACTGTGAATGGTTATACTAGAAATTGGATGTCATTTTTGTGTGGGCATATGATTATCATATGTACACATGGGCTTTAGCCAAGATCTGCATTTGGAAAGCAATGAGCAACAAGGACAATATCCATTAGTCTATAATTTTGCATTTATTTTTTTTACCAGCTTAGACAGGCTGCACATCATTTATTCACATTTGTGATAGCTGTGACAGATTGAATATTTACCAATGACTTTGTAAACCAATACCCTGAGACACTATATGATACTCCTAATTTGAAGCCTCAGGACAAGCTGCTGGGTATCTAATGGGCTGAGCAGACATTGCTTCCCTCCTCTCTTCATGATTCTGAGATTTGACTTATAGTTTTCCCCCAGAGTTGTACTAGAATAGAACGAATCAACTAATTAATTGTTAAGTGAGAACCTATCTCATGCCAAACTCGTATCTAGGCACAAGGACTATGGTGATGAGCAAAGAAAGCATAGACTATTATTTTTCTGATAAAGGGGAAGTGGGTGTAAAAACAGATCATTTTACTTCACTATTTTAATCTAATTATATTTGAATGTGATTTGGCTGATGTCTCCAGATAATGACTTTGATTGACTTACATAGGAAATAGTCTGAGTATATTTGGAACTTGGTTTCAATAGTTTTATCTTCTGATTCTATTTTGAATATATGTAACTATCTGCTCTTTTATTTTTTTCTATAAACACTGGGGATTTGTTACTTCTATTCTAGAAAATAGATTATCCAAAGAAAAACATTACCAGTCATTTTATGATTAACCTACTACTATTCTATACAAATCACTGGACTCCTGGTCTCTCCTGTTTTGGCTGTGTGATTGTTTTTGTTTGGTTGGGTTGATTTGGCTTTTGAGTACCATAAAAATCAGCATCATCAGAAAAATATTTTTTCCACAAACAAATCATGTCTATCCATGCATCAGTTTACCTTTAGTTAATAAGATAACACCCTTGTCTCATTGGCTAAAATAGGTGCTGTTTGGGAGGTGTCTAAGTCTCCAGTACATTAAAGATGCCATACACAAAGAAATAAGACTTTTGGAATTATTCTGACATTAAAAATATGAATTATTTCATGTACATATAATATCTTTTTCTTCTACTTCAAAGTTCCTCATCTTTTCCCAAACTTGGAAAGCTACATCTCCATTAATATCTAAGTATTCCTTGGAGAAGAGGTGATTATTTCCCCCAGTTCTTATTCTCAATATAAATGTCATGACTACAAAAAATAAATCTTTTTGCTGTTGTTGTTTTGTAGTATTATACTACAAGATTAAATATTTTTAACATAGGTTTGCTTCATTATCATAGGTAATTGTCCATTTATTTTTAACTTGTATATTTTTTGAAAATATAACAACTAGTTGAATATTTTACTTGGCCATCTAATTTCTGCATATGTCAATCCAATTCCTCATAACTTAGCCTGAAAAATCTGGAATGCTGACAGTCATATCATTGATTTTGAAATTATGTATTTGATCATTTAAAAAACAGTATGATAGTTTTATAAGAAATGATATGATAAACACTTGGTAATACAGTTCACAGACCCAATAGGCAAAAAATTCTTTCATAATCCATAAATTGCTGAAATTTGGAAGCAACCAAGGTGTCCTCCAGTAGACTAAATGAATAAGTAAACCATGGCACATCTATACGATGGAATACTACTCAATACTAAAAAGAAACAAGATCAAGCAAGGAAAAGACATGGAGAAACTTAAATGCATATTTTAGTGAAAGTAAAAGATACATAAGTGAAAGGTAGTCTATATGGTTTCACCTACAAAACATTCTGGAAAAGGCAAAACTATGAATACAGTACAAAGATTAGTGATGATTGGAGTTAGGGAGTAGGCAAGAAGGATTAATTAGATGGAGTACAGGGTATTTTTAGGGTTTGAAACTATTCTGTATAATACAATAGTGGTAGATACAGGTCATTATACATTTGTGAAAGCCAACAGAACTGTATACAAGATAAAGAGTAAACCCCAATGTAAACTTTGGACACTAGTTAATAAAAATGTGCCAATATTTCTCCACCAATTGTAAAAAATGTACTGCATTAATGCATCATAGTAATAACAGGAGAGCTATGTGTTGAAGAAGAGGAAGTGTATAGGAATTGTACTTTCTGCTTAAAAAAAGTACACCTATAACTTTCTGTACACCTATAACTTCTCTAAAAAATTAAAGCCTATCAATAAAGTAGCAAAATCAATTCTTGATGTCTTATAGAGGAAACCATCATGATATTGTATTTACTAGTTTTATGACTTTGGAAAATTATTTCACATATCAAATCTATAAAATGAAGATAAGAAGCAATGCATAAAGATGTTATGATGATTAAATGACATCATCAAAGTCAGGACCTTAACATGACCTAGGTCATGAGCTAGTGCACGAACTCAATAAATATTAGTTATTCCTATACTGGAAATTCATAAGTACTCAATTTTGCAATGGATTTCCTCAACAGTAAAATATTCCTAATAAATACACAATGGCTTTTTCCCTGTTCAAGATTCAGCATTGGACTGCCTTGTACCACAGCACATGTATCCTCCTCAAAAAAGGGGATGAAAGACACAATCTTGTCTCTGATTTAATTCCAGAAAATTCCCTGTGTCAAAAGCCGGTTGGACACTGTCCGGTTATTCTTTAGCACCATTGTTTGAAAAAAAATAATAATTGTCCACTGTTCTTTTGTGTGGAATCTATTGACACCTTAAGATGAGTTCTCTTACATTCAAGCCCAGCAGCTCGATTAATGCCAAATTCTGTCGAGAAGCCTGGAAGCAGTAAGAGGAAAGCTGTAATCCACTACAATTCACTGTCTTGTTTTTATACTTGTACTTCAATGCAGGTAAAACTGGGTGTTTCAGAAAAGTCATAAAGAAACTACTCTTCATTGAATGCCTTCCTCTATATTTAAAGAGCTGTTTGAGCAAATGATTCCATTACACAGAAGATATGCCCCACTACGCTTAGAACAACATTTTTAGTGTTTTTGTTTTGTTTTGTTTTGTTTTTTTTCCTGCTGGCTGCCCCCAGCGACTCCTTCCTGCCCACCTTGCTCTTGGCTCAACTTACCTCACTTGTTCCTTGCTTTCTTTCACCTCAAAATCAACTTTTTCTTTTCTTTTCTTTTCTTTTTTCTTTTCTTTTCTTTTCTTTTCTTTCTTTTCTTGTGTGGGGGAGGGGGGGGCTTTTCGGGGATTTTTTTTCTTTTTTTTGCTGGGCGTATTGGCTGTGCTTTTGTTTCTTTTCTTTTCTTTCTTTCTTTTTCTTGTCTTTTCTTTCTTTCTTTTCTTTTTCTTTTCTTTTCTTTTTTCTTTTCTTTTCTTTTCTTTTCTTTTCTTTTCTTTTCTTTTCTTTCTTTTCTTTTCTCTGTTTTAGACCCTTTGGGACTCTGATGAGTTATAAAGTTTAGTGTTCAACTCAACTGGCAGCCCAGGTTAGCCCACACCACTGGGTTTGTGTCCAGGAAGCTAACCTGACTATGCCTTCCTCTCTCTGATAAAAACTGATCCTGAAGAATGTCCATTGCCCAGGAAAGCAATTTTTTTTTCATTTTTTTTTCTTAAATAAGCTTTTCTTTCTTTATTTGTAATCCTTGTACTTGAAATCAGTGATCTGAAGCACATGTTGACAAAAGTTCTAAGATCACCCAGCTTTTAATATTTCTGCTCTGGACACAGACACAAGTATTTAGCTCCAGCTTTGTCTAGTACAACTGGATATGCAATCATTTGATGTGCAACTTTGGCAAGTTGGCCTCAGCCGCCCTCAAAGATTACAAAATGACAGAGTTTCCAAAATATCTTTTGGTGTTCATCTGCCCAATGGATTATTCCATAAAAGTTTTTGACACTGAAATCATACCTGAGAAAGCTCTCTACTAATCCTGTCTTCTTATTCAAATTGACTATCTGCAGCTCATGGATACAACAGAGACCTTTTCCTATATGTCTTTGCCTTAACCTAAGTATGGACATTTCAGGACCCCCTCCTTCCCTTTTTAATTCAATTTCTTTTGGCCCAAGACTCACCCTAGCTAATCCTTCAGGAATGATTCATGTCCATTCATGACATTTTGACAGATTTTTTTTTCTATAGTCAGTGTTAATTACAGTTATTTTTTTCCCCTTTTGCTGACAATTCCTGACACTGGGTAATATCAAGAATGAACAATAAACAGAGTTGGTTCAAAGTGAGAGGTGACCTGATCTTCTCTGAGAAGTTTAAAAGTGATCTCTTTTCTTTGAACACAGTGAGCCCTTGAGGGGAACTTAACAAATACAGTCCATAGGCCTAGAAATCAGGCAATATATTGTTGATTATAAACATTTCTTTCCAGTGAGACCCTGAGAAGAATACTATTACCATTTCAAATAAAAACGTAACCAAGTTTGAGTGTGCAAGGAGGAAAACCAATGGTAACTCTTATAGAAGAAAATTAATTCTGTGGCGTGCCACATATTGGCATATATGACATTTGAAATGAGTTAAAGTGACCTCATTATGGCTTTTGGTGAAAACTATTTAACTGTTATAGTTAAAACAGCTATGTAGGTTTAAGGGACTAAAGAGCCAGGACTTTTACATCCTCATCCTGATTCTGCCCAAGGCTGACCAGATTAAAAAATTGCAGTCTGGCCCTTCTACAACCAACATTTATGGAGGAGAGCCATGACATACAGGACTCTGAAAACTATTTAAACAGGATTGCTATAGTCCTTTCAAAGCAGCTAAGACATTATTCTTTTCCAACTGTGACAAAAATAACATCTTACAGAGACTATCACATTACTCAGAGTGGGTCTCATAATCTCAATGGTGAAACAAGAAATCCAACAAACAGTAGCGACATAATTAGTAGAATGATCCCACTCAATAAGAAAAATAAATAAACCTTGGTAAAAATTATATTTGGTGAAAATAATAATTTGTTCTATCACCCATTGCACAATACAAAACTTTTTTTCTGAATGGTGAGGTGGGGGTGACTGAATTATAACCAATGCAAATGTATCTGTGTGAAGTATTTTGTTACGTATTCCTTTGGTTACAGCTAGAGCGCTTTCCTCCACCCTCCCAACACTTATTTATGCATGTGTATTAAGTGTTAGTTCCATTCACTTAACATCAAACATCCAGTAGGGAAAAAATCCTAGACTAACTTTGGGAGCAATCTATATACACATTTTATAGATTCATTCATGACTTAAGAAGTTAATAAATTTAGTTTCTTGAGAGTTTACTAATTTTAAAGCACTCTTCTTTTCTCTGACAAAATAACATCAGTATTACTATTATCTATATTTTATTTACAGATGAGAAAGTAGATCCAAAGTGTCTGGGTGACTTGCCCTGATATTTAGTGAGTGCTTAGAGCTTCAAAGAAAACAATCTTGCTAAAGCTGATGGGTAACTAGCCCTAAGCTGGGTCACAGGGTTCTCATTGTCTACAGGACCACAGGCAGAGAAGGCTGTGACAGCCACCCTTTGGCAGCTGGAGAGGGTAGGGAAGAAGGAGTCCTTTAAGACTAGGCTCTGCTCTCATTTTTTACTTTTAGAGAATCTGAGTTAAAAGTGATAGCATGGACCTCAGGCAGGGCCTTGACAGTGGCATATTTCTTTTACTGGGGACAACTCCTCAAAAGCACAAATTGCTTGGCGGTGGCAAACTGCTGAGGCAATGGGAAACCCAATTTCTATAAAAGAAATTTTTTATTTCTATATAAAGAAATATTTATTTCTATATTGCCCACTGCCTGCCCTACATCCATGTGGGTCAAATGCACCCTAATATTCTACTTCTTGTTAGAGGATTAGCACTTTATCCAGGGTAGATTCTAGAGAAATAGATGGCCAGTACTGTGGTTTACTTGGACACTCCCAGACAGACCTACCTAGAAGGAACTGAACATGCTGACCTCCTTGGACACCTAGACCAAGTTCTCTCCATCTTCACTCTCACACAGGCCCTGCCTGGGCCACCCGTGTTGTGTCTGTGGAACAGTGTTAGAGTGAGATTGCCTGGCATACCCTGAAATCCACTTTCTATGTCCTGCTTCTAAATATATGACATCCCTGAGGCATGTTTCCCCAAGTGTCAGCAGGGGCAGAGTGCTTTCATTGGTAAGTGCAGCATGACAATGCATCAGCATTCAGTGATCACATGGAAGCCAAGACATTTAATTTACAAATAGAGACCGTGACTAATATGTGGTAGGTAGTTACTGTATTTTAGAATCACATGCATTCATGAACCCCTGTATTTATTCAAAATTTTAAAAGTAAATCTTTACATTTCTATCACGTGAAACATAAATGTAGGTCAACTATTTTGAACTCAATAAAACATATAAATGTGCTTATAAGAATTGAGTGCATACCTGAGTTTGCTACAGAGGGACAGCTTTTGGCAGCATGTGTTTATGCCTTTAGAAACTAGTATTTAATAAAAGCCACCTGCATATTGCTCTCTTGTGGGTTTGATCTATCTTAGTTAGGGAAGGTTGTATCTGACAGGGAAACATATATGGAGAAGCCCAGCATATTTCAAAAAGTTGTGATTTTCAAACGAAATCACAGATAGAGAATACTTTTTTAAACCATAAAGTGTCACAAAGGTATAGATTATCCCCATTGCTAAATTATCCTAACTGCAACTGGGAAAAAAAGGAAGATGGAGTAAACATAATAAAATACCAATCATTTATAAAAGAATGCTCACACAGCATCTGCATACAACCAAAGCTCCAGACTGAGGGAGTTGCATTTATTGTACACTGAGAATTTTATCTAGAACAAATAGAAGCTCAACCAGCATCTTGCAGATCCTTGTTATGTTGATAATGTTGTCACTAAAGGTTTTGTTCTACAAGACTCCACCACCTTTAAGCGGCGATTATGTTGAGGTAGTATTGACATTTCTCAATATAGTATTGAAAAGTCCACATTGATCATACAAGGCAATTGATCAGTAACAGCACCTTGTAAGCCCTTGCTACTCTGCCCACTAGCAAAGTAGCAAGCTCTGTGTTGTCAGTCCTTCTAGAGGGACTGCCAATAAGAACAGTTGTCTTTGATTGCAGAAGCACACAACACAAATTTTGAAGCTCTGAGAGACGGACAAAGGTATATTTTACTCTTTTTAGGTCTCTTGATGCAACTTAACTAGAAACATCACTCTCTTTTAAAAAAAAAATAATTGATTCATGAGAGACACACAGAGAGAGAGAGAGAGGTAGAGACACAGGCAGAGGGAGAAGCAGGTTCCATGTAGGGTGCCTGACATGGAACTCCATCCCGGGTCCCCAGGACCACGACCTGGGCCAAAGGCTATGCTAAACCGTTGAGCTACCTGGGCTTCCCAGAAACATCACTCTCTTATACTAAGTCTTAATATACAACACAGCTTCACCCAACTTTTCACATATTTCTTTTTATCCACTGCTCAGGTTTATCATATTGCAATGGTGATGAGAGATGTACTGTCATAAGAGAATATATTTTCATTTTGTGTCATATAAAACCCTGGCTCTAGTCTAAATGCTAAACACATCTGTTAATAGACCAAAGATCGACCCCGTCTCTCTCTTTTCAAATCTGACAGGTAATAAATTTTAAAACAAAAAGGTACTTAGTTAAAAAAATGTAGTCAATAGCAAAAGTATTATCATTTTGATTTTTCCTCTTATCTACATAGGTAACAGTTCATACAAATATATATATATATTTATGACACTACTTAAAGATATACTTCTGTAGAAGGAGGGGAGGAATCTGGGTTTGTTCATTGTGAAGAAGACCAAGTGAGAAGCAAAAGGTGCTTCTGGTTAATGGGACCTTGCCATCTTGCTTTGATCTATATGGCTCCAGCTGGTGAACTGACTTCTACTCCCGGTACTTCCTTTGTACCATTTCTTCCCCCAAGGAGCATCCCTAACAGATTTTAGTAGGCTCACCTCCGTTCCATTTGCCTCCATTTTAGAGGTGCATTCCCACTCTGTCAAAGACAGAGCAGCCTTATTAATCACACTCAGGACCACTAATGCCAACAATCCTTCACCACAGCCAACTGAATACATCATCTATGGTAGCTAGAAAATTCACTCTGAGACCTGATGATTTGTCCTGGCACTGCATCCTATAGCATAAAGGAAACAGAAACCGCTAATTATACCTGTATTCTCCCATCTTTTACCCCTTGTGTGTATGTGTGTGTATGTCAAAGCTTATCAGTTAGAAAAGACATTTTCCCTTTAAAAATGCTTACTCGATGTTATCTCCTTCACGCTTTCTGGTGAGTTCATCTGGAAAAGGGTCATAACACATAGTCTTTATGATAATGTCAGCAAGTCAATATAATGAATTGGGGATTCTGGTTTCTTAGCTGAATTTTGGCAACCTACTTTTGACTTCTTCTCTCATAATACATAACCAGAAAACATGGACAACGCCTTCTGTTTACTGGCCAATGTGACTGTTCCATTTTATTATAGGTTTGGGTTTTGTGTGTGTGTGTGTGTGTGTGTGGCGAGGTTATACAAGAGAGGTAGTTGGGAAATGAAATTATCTTGATCCCATCAGGATATCATATTAGAATATGTGAACCCAACAGGTTGACCATGGAAATTACAAGTTGAGGCCAGTGCTAATATGTGTTTGGTGTAATAATTTATTGTCATAATGGGAGATGCCAAATTAACAATTCTTTTATTGAGCACTATTTATGGAACATCTACTTAGTGTCAAGTATTACACTGGTATTTTATTTTGATTATTTTGTTTGCATTTTCTTATTTTATGCATGATACATCACTGTATGACTGTCATGATTTTCTTCATTTTACAGACAGGAAAACTGATACTGGAAGGAAATAAAGAACTTGGTAAAAAAGATATAGCTCAAAAAGACAGAGCCAGGTCTGCCTGCAACCAAAACCTGTGGTCACCACCAACAACATGTTGATTTATATACACAGTGAGACTTTGGAGAACAAGAAACTATTTTCAATATCATTGCTACAATATCATCCAAAGAACCAAAGAATTTAAGACAATGACTTGGGATACTTTACAAGGTGTCTGTCCAGGTCTGTAGCTACCACAATGGCTCTCTGCCTCCCCTACATCTGGGCAAAGTCGCAGCCATAATTTTGTAATATAGCCTTGTTCTTCATGTCCCAGGGCCAAAGCTGGTGAGTTCAGGGATTTCCTGAGGAGGCTTATCAGACAAGCTCTCCAGATTTGGGGAATGGAATGCAGAGAAAACTACATAGTTCTATGTGTGGCTGGTGATGAGAAACATCTGCAATTTAAACTGTGGGCTGGCCATCTTCTACTGCAAGGGCTGAGAAGCAGGAAGGAGTTGTGGCCAGTTTGCCCAGATGAATGAAAAGAGTAGATGCAGGGGCACCTGAGTGGCTCAGTCGGTTGAACACCTTGACTCTTGATTTTGGATCAGGTCGTGTTTTCCAGGTTCTGGCACTGAGCCCTGTCTCTGGCTCCAAACTGTGCAAGGGTTCTACTTGGGAATTCTTCTCTCTCCCTCTGCCCCTTCCCCCACCATGAATGTGCTCTCTCTCTCCTTAAAATAAATAAATGAATCTTAAAAGAAAAAGTAGGTGCAAACAACTAAAAGAAAAGCAAGAGGAAGAACATGTCTGTGTTTGCCAATTCCCAGTGGCAATTTCTCCTGAGGCCATGAACATGCATCTTTGGGATTCTCTAAGACCCTCTAATTTCTTTTTTGTTGTTGTTGTTTTAAAGATTTTATTTATTTGTTCATGAGAGACAGAGAGAGAGAGAGAGAGAGAGAGAGAGAGGCAGAGACATAGTTAGAGGGACAAGCAGGCTCCATGCAGGAAGCCTGATGTGGGACTCGATCCCGAGATTCCAGGATCACTTCCCTTTTTTTTTTTTTAAGTAAACTTTTTTTTTTTTTTTAAGATTTTATTTATCTATTCATGAGAATACACAGAGAGGAGTGAGAGAGAGACAGAGACACAGGCAGAGGGAGAAGCAGGCTCCATGCAGGGAGCCCGACATGGGACTCCATCCCGGGTCCCCAGTATCACGCCCTGAGCTGCAGGCGGCGCTAAACCGCTGAGCCACCGGGGCTGCCCCCAGGATCACTTCCTAAGCCAAAGGCAGATGCTCAACCACTGAGCCACCCAGGCGTCTCGACCCTCTAATGTCTATACTGAATGTTCAATGGTTATATTGACAACTATGACTTTTATTAATATTGATTAACTTGGTTAACGTTTAACTTGGCTCCAAAGTCTTATAAAAGTAAATAATCTTTATTTTTTCTCATCCACTCAAGACTATAATTTTTGAGGCATGGGACCAGTATCCAGATGGAGTTACATGGGCTACCATGTACATTTCCTTGGTAGAAGAGAAAAATCACCCTCCTATATTACACATTGTGTATACTAGATAGGAACAGGGATACCCTAATGTTTTCAGAAACAGAAAACTACCCCTTTGTCCTCAAAGACTAGTTTACACCTGCCACCATAGCAGATGAGTTGATTACTTTATAATTTTTCATCCTGAGGAACAAAGGATATACCCAATGTCCAAGTTCTAATGGCAAAAGTGGGGAACATAGATTTCAGTTCAGAAGGAAGGATTCTAGAGTCCCTCCCAATTCCCCAAAGTTAATAGCTACACAGTGTAGAAATCTCATCAACTGAATTGTATAACTATCTCTAAGATTGAGTGTTATATTCATAGTGTTGGGTATTTATTCTAAGTCTCATGCTTTATGAACTATCATTTCAAATTGCTAAGAGACATCTAAACTTAGAAAATGGACATGTGGCTTGTCAAATAAAGAAACTACTCTTTAAATGTATTTGATAAAAGAAATTATTACATAGAATCAAACACTTTTTTCTACATGTAGTCCATTGGGTTTTATTCATTAAAGATAAATAAGAAACTGAAATACCATTGGCATTTTTACTTTTCATTTTTTTTCATAAAGAGTAGAAAAAAATATCATATCTTAATAGGCATCATTTAGTGTATTTGTTTCCTTGGCCTACAAAGTACCACAAACTTGGTGACTTAACAGAAATGTATTCTTTCACTTTTTAGGAGGCGAGAATTTCAAGATTGAGGTGTGGGCAGGGTTGGTTGTTTCTGGAGGCTCTGAGGGAGAATGTGTTTCATGTTTGCCCTAGTTTCTGGTGGTATCAGCAATGCTTGTTTTTCCTTGGCTTGTGTCCACTGCTGCCTCCATAACATCATGGCACAGAGGTCACACATTTTTCAATGAAGCAGAATATGTAGTTAATCAGAATCATTCATTTTTTTAAAAAATTTTATTTATTTATTTGAGAGAGAGAGAGCAAAAGCAGGGGGAGAGGAACAGAGGGAGAGGAAGAAGTAGATTCCCTGCTAAGCAGGAAGCCTGCTGCAGGGCTCAATTTCAGGACTCGAGATCAGGACCTGAGCTGAAGGCAGACACTGAACCAACTGAGCCACCCAGGAGCTCCAGAATCTTTCATTTTTAACAATGAAAGATTTGTACTTTATAGCTTTAAAAATATTTACTCTTAATAAAATGACTTCTTTCAGAGTATATAGATCTGATAAAGAAAAATGATCTCAAATAGACAAGAATTCATGGAAATATATTTTTAAAAGATTTAATTTATTTATTTGACAGAGAGCACAAGTAGGCAGAGCAGAAGAGCCTGACAGGGGGCTCGATCCCAAGACCCTGAGATCATGACCTGAGCTGAAGGCAGACACTTAGCTCACTTAGTTGATTGATCCACCCAGGTGCCCCCTTACTGAAATATTTTCTGGCTGGAATCATTTCCTTAGAGTAAAATGAGGAAAAGCTTATATATATATATATATATATATATATATATATATATATATATATATATAGTGTGTGTGTGTATATATATGTATATGTGTATATATATGTGTGTATATATATGTATATATATTTGGAGTGTGAGCATGGTGACAAAAAAATACCACTTTTTAAAAAAATTTATGATAGACACAGAGAGAGAGGCAAGAGACATAGGCAGAGGGAGAAGCAGGCTCCTTGAGGGGAGCCTGATGTGGGACTCGATCCCTGGACTCCGAGACCACGCCCTAAGGGGAAGGCAGATGCTCAACCACTGAGAAACACAGGCATCCGGGTGCACATTTATGTGAACCCCCCATCCTATTAAAACTGGGTCTCCACTTGCACAGTGTACACCCAAAACCCTCAGCCATGGATATAGAGAATGGGAGATGAGGTACTGCAGGCTTTGGGGCTTTGTTGATAAGAAAACAAATTAATTATACCATTAGGATGATACAATTTGTCACCATCCATTTATTCATTTAGATCTATTTATTTATTTGAGAGTGAGAGAGAGAGAAAGTGAGCGTGGGGGGAGGGGCAGAGGGAGAGAGAGAGAAAGACAGTCTCAAGTATACTCATTGCTGAGCTTGGAACCTGACTCAGGGCTTGATCTCATGACTCTAAGATCACAACCTGAGCTGAAACCAAGGGTCAGATGCTTAACTGACTGTGCCACCTCATACCTCACACCTGTCAGAATGGCTAGAATAAAAAACTCAAGAAACAACAACCGTTGGTGAGGATGTAGAGAAAAAGGAACCCTTTTGCCCTGTTGGTGGGAATGCAAACTGGTGCAGTCACTGTGGAAGACAGTATGGAGGTTGCTCAAAAAAATAAAATAGAACTACCCTATTATCTAGTAATTACATTAACGGGTATTTACCCGAATATGAAAACACTAATTTGAAGGGACACATGCACCCTTACGTTTGTTGCAGCATTATTCACAATTGCCAAATTGTGGAAGCAGCTCAAGTGTCCACTGATAGATGAATGGATAAAGCAAATGTGATATATATATATAATATTTCACAATGAAATATTATATATATACACACACACACACATATATATATATACATATATATGTAATGGAATATTACTCAGCCATAAAAAGGAATGAAATCTGCCATTTGCAACACCATGGATGGAGCTAGAGAGCTAAGTGAAATAAGTGAAATAAATCAGAGAAAGACAAATACCATGTGATTTCATTCATATGGGGAATTTAAGAAACAAAACAAATGAACAAGGGGAAAAAGAAAGAGAGAGAGAGAAACCAAAAACCAGACTCTTAAGTATAGAGAATAAGCTTATGGTTACCAGAGGAGAGATGGGTGGAGGGATGGGTGAAATAGGTGATGGAGATTAAGAATATCCTTACCTTGATAAGGATCTGAGTAATATATAGAACTGTTGAATCACTATATTGTATACTTGAAACCAATATAACATTATTACTCACATAGTGAATAATATTCATAATATTCACCATGGAATTAAAATTTAAAAATAAATAAATTGGAAAAAATTAAAAGATAAAGTGTATCTTTTTCTATACAAATTCACAAGTTGTATCTCTGTACTACATCTACAGTGGAAGAACCTTGGGATTCACCTTAGAGTCCCATATTTTGAAAATTCCATTCAGGATCTGCTTAAGATATGGGGTCCTAGAAACAATGTCACTTGTGCCCTTTTGCATGTCTGTCTGGATGGGAAAATGAACCTGAGGAATAGCAAAGTCATGGAAGGAATTAGCTGCATGGACAAAACATGTAATTACAGCCATGGTGTTTGAACCATTAGATTTTACCATCTGTTAAGGATGATACAATTTGCAACGCCTTTAAAAATAGAATTTGTTGCAAACTGAAAATTTAGCTTATAAATCAGGTATGGGTTTAAAAAAATAATACACCAACACTCTTGTGAGAAATACTACTATCTCTATTTTTTCTATACTGAGGCACAAGTATGTTAAATAAAATGCCGAAAGCCAACCAACCAATGAAGTGGTGAAGCCAGGATTCCAATCAAGGCTTCTGGCAACCAAATCTGTTCCCTTAGCTTCTGCACTGTTCACATAATGCAGTAAATTATCTTGCCACACTTGAGGTCATAAACCTTTGCAAAGGAATTTAAATCTGGTATCAGATTTATGAAACACAGATATATCCATCAATGAAAGTAAAATAACATAAAACCCAGATTTTAATACATACCATGTATGAAAGGGCAAGCCAGACCCCTGAAGACTTTTGAAGTTAGAAGAGCCATCAGAGTGTGTACCATAAACAACACTAAATTCCACTGAATGAAGTTCCAACCTTGTCAATTACTGCTGTGGTGTAAATTATTTTTTTCTTACTGAATTTTAAGTCTCTCAACTTTAAAATGAGCATAGTACTCTATAACTCACCCTACAGAGTTTTTGCATGGATACAAATTATAATAAGAATATTTTGTGATACTCTATTTTCTCACATATGTGTAGAATCCTAAAAAGTCTAAGAAATAGAGTAGAATGGTGGTTGCCAGGTGCTGGAGGAAATAGGGAGATGTTAATCAAAGGATACAAACTTCCTGCTATCAGATGAATAAGTTCCAGGAATCTAATGGACAGCTTGGTGACTATAATTACCAGTATTGAATTACATACTCAAAAATTGTTAAGAAAGTAGATACTAAATGCTATCAACACACACAGAAATGCTAATTTTTGAGAGGATGGATGTGTTAACTAACCTTGTTTTGGTAATCATTTCACAATATATACATGTATCAAATAAATACATTGTACACGTAAAAACTTACATATGTTATGCATCAATAATATTCATTCAGTAAAGCTGGGAGAAAAAAGAACATTTTGTGACATAATTTGTAAATTATGAAGCATAGAATTTTTGTATAATTCATACATTTTATATATTTTCAAAGGGAATAATATCTGTATAATAGAATCCTTAAGCAGACATTTAAAATCATCTTGAGTATAAGCAAGATGGCGGAAGAGTAGGGTCTCCAAATCACCTGTCTCCACCAAACTACCTAGAAAACCTTCAAATTATCCTGAAAATCTATGAATTCGGCCTGAGATTTAAAGAGAGAACAGCTGGAATGCTACAGTGAGAAGAGTTCGCGCTTCTATCAAGGTAGGAAGACGGGGAAAAAGAAATAAAGGAACAAAGGCCTCCAAGGGGGAGGGGCCCGCGAGGAGCCGGGCTGAGGCCGGGGCGAGTGTCCCCAGGACAGGAGAGCCCCGTCCCGGAGGAGCAGGAGCTGCACCGACCTTCCCGGGCGGAAAGGGGCTCGCAGGGGGTTGGAGCAGGAACCAGGAGGGCGGGGATGCCCTCGGGCTCCCGGGGACAGTAACAGCAACTGCGCGCCCAGGAGAGTGCGCCGAGCTCCCTAAGGGCTGCAGCGCGCACGGCGGGACCCGGCGGGACCCGGAGCAGCTGAAGGGGCTCGGGCGGCGGCTCCGCGGAGGGGGCTGCGCGGCCCGGGAGCGCGAATCCACCAGCGCAGGCTCCGGAGCACAGGACGCCGGGACACAGCCCAGGATCCCGCCTCCCCCGGGACAGGCAGAGGCCGGGAGGGCCCAGGACAGCGAGGACGCTCCTGCCCCAGCTGAGCAGATCAGCGGCCCCGCCCCGGAGCCTCCAGGCCCTGCAGACGGAGTTCCTGCCGGAGCTGAATCCAGGGCTCCAGAGCTGCCCCGCCACTGGGGCTGTTCCTCCTGCGGCCTCACGGGGTAAACAACCCCCACCGAGCCCTGCACCAGGCAGGGGCACAGCAGCTCCCCCAACTGCTAACACCTGAAAATCAGCACAGCAGGCCCCTCCCCCAGAACACCAGCTAGACGGACAACTTCCAGGAGAAGCCAAGGGACTTAAAGTACACAGAATCAGAAGATACTCCCCGGTGGTTCTTTTTTTGTTTGTTTGTTTTTGTTTTTGTTTTGTTTTGCTTTTTGATTTGTTTCCTTCCCCCACCCCCTTTTTTTCTCCTTTCTTTTTCTTTCTCTTTTTCTTCTTTTTTTTTTTTTTTTCGTTTTTTTTTTTCTTTTTCTTCCCTTTTTTTTCTCTTTCTCTTTTCTTTCCTTCTTTCTCTCCTCTCTTTTTCTCTTTTTCCCAATACAACTTGCTTTTGGCCACTCTGCACTGAGCAAAATGACTAGAAGGAAAACATCACCTCAAAAGAAAGAATCAGAAACAGTCCTCTCTCCCACAGAGTTACAAAATCTGGATTACAATTCAATGTCAGAAAGCCAATTCAGAAGCACTATTATACAGCTACTGGTGGCTCTAGAAAAAAGTATAAAGGACTCAAGAGACTTCATGACTGCAGAATTTAGAGCTAATCAGGCAGAAATTAAAAATCAATTGAATGAGATGCAATCCAAACTAGAAGTCCTAACGACGAGGGTTAACGAGGTGGAAGAACGAGTGAGTGACCTAGAAGACAAGTTGATAGCAAAGAGGGAAACTGAGGAAAAAAGAGACAAACAATTAAAAGACCATGAAGATAGATTAAGGGAAATAAACGACAGCCTGAGGAAGAAAAACCTACGTTTAATTGGGGTTCCCGAGGGCGCCGAAAGGGACAGAGGGCCAGAATATGTATTTGAACAAATTCTAGCTGAAAACTTTCCTAATCTGGGAAGGGAAACAGGCATTCAGATCCAGGAAATAGAGAGATCCCCCCCTAAAATCAATAAAAACCGTTCAACACCTCGACATTTAATAGTTAAGCTTGCAAATTCCAAAGATAAAGAGAAGATCCTTAAAGCAGCAAGAGACAAGAAGTCCCTGACTTTTATGGGGAGGAGTATTAGGGTAACAGCAGACCTCTCCACAGAGACCTGGCAGGCCAGAAAGGGCTGGCAGGATATATTCAGGGTCCTAAATGAGAAGAACATGCAACCAAGAATACTTTATCCAGCAAGGCTCTCATTCAAAATGGAAGGAGAGATAAAGAGCTTCCAAGACAGGCAGCAACTGAAAGAATATGTGACCTCCAAACCAGCTCTGCAAGAAATTTTAAGGGGGCCTCTTAAAATTCCCCTTTAAGAAGAAGTTCAGTGGAACAGTCCACAAAAACAAAGACTGAATAGATATCATGATGACACTAAACTCATATCTCTCAATAGTAACTCTGAATGTGAACGGGCTTAATGACCCCATCAAAAGGCGCAGGGTTTCAGACTGGATAAAAAAGCAGGACCCATCTATTTGCTGTCTACAAGAGACTCATTTTAGACAGAAGGACACCTACAGCCTGAAAATAAAAGGTTGGAGAACCATTTACCATTCGAATGGTCCTCAAAAGAAAGCAGGGGTAGCCATCCTTATATCAGATAAACTAAAATTTACCCCAAAGACTGTAGTGAGAGATGAAGAGGGACACTATATCATACTTAAAGGATCTATTCAACAAGAGGACTTAACAATCCTCAATATATATGCTCCGAATGTGGGAGCTGCCAAATATATAAATCAATTATTAACCAAAGTGAAGAAATACTTAGATAATAATACACTTATACTTGGTGACTTCAATCTAGCTCTTTCTATACTCGATAGGTCTTCTAAGCAAAACATCTCCAAAGAAACGAGAGCTTTAAATGATACACTGGACCAGATGGATTTCACAGATATCTACAGAACTTTACATCCAAACTCAACTGAATACACATTCTTCTCAAGCGCACATGGAACTTTCTCCAGAATAGACCACATATTGGGTCACAAATCGGGTCTGAACCGATACCAAAAGATTGGGATTGTCCCCTGCATATTCTCGGACCATAATGCCTTGAAATTAGAACTAAATCACAACAAGAAGTTTGGAAGGACCTCAAACACATGGAGGTTAAGGACCATCCTGCTAAAAGATAAAAGGGTCAACCAGGAAATTAAGGAAGAATTAAAACGATTCATGGAAACTAATGAGAATGAAGATACAACCGTTCAAAATCTTTGGGATGCAGCAAAAGCAGTCCTAAGGGGGAAATACATCGCAATACAAGCATCCATTCAAAAACTGGAAAGAACTCAAATACAAAAGCTAACCTTACACATAAAGGAGCTAGAGAAAAAACAGCAAATAGATCCTACACCCAAGAGAAGAAGGGAGTTAATAAAGATTCGAGCAGAACTCAACGAAATCGAGACCAGAAGAACTGTGGAACAGATCAACAGAACCAGGAGTTGGTTCTTTGAAAGAATTAATAAGATAGATAAACCATTAGCCAGCCTTATTAAAAAGAAGAGAGAGAAGACTCAAATTAATAAAATCATGAATGAGAAAGGAGAGATCACTACCAACACCAAGGAAATACAAACGATTTTAAAAACATATTATGAACAGCTATACGCCAATAAATTAGGCAATCTAGAAGAAATGGACGCATTCCTGGAAAGCCACAAACTACCAAAACTGGAACAGGAAGAAATAGAAAACCTGAACAGGCCAATAACCAGGGAGGAAATTGAAGCAGTCATCAAAAACCTCCCAAGACACAAGAGTCCAGGGCCAGATGGCTTCCCAGGAGAATTTTATCAAACGTTTAAAGAAGAAATCATACCTATTCTCCTAAAGCTGTTTGGAAAGATAGAAAGAGATGGAGTACTTCCAAATTCGTTCTATGAAGCCAGCATCACCTTAATTCCAAAGCCAGACAAAGACCCCGCCAAAAAGGAGAATTACAGACCAATATCCCTGATGAACATGGATGCAAAAATTCTCAACAAGATACTGGCCAATAGGATCCAACAGTACATTAAGAAAATTATTCACCATGACCAAGTAGGATTTATCCCTGGGACACAAGGCTGGTTCAACACCCGTAAAACAATCAATGTGATTCATCATTTCAGCAAGAGAAAAACCAAGAACCATATGATCCTCTCATTGGATGCAGAGAAAGCATTTGACAAAATACAGCATCCATTCCTGATCAAAACTCTTCAGAGTGTAGGGATAGAGGGAACATTCCTCGACATCTTAAAAGCCATCTATGAAAAGCCCACAGCAAATATCATTCTCAATGGGGAAGCACTGGGAGCCTTTCCCCTAAGATCAGGAACAAGACAGGGATGTCCACTCTCACCACTGCTATTCAACATAGTACTGGAAGTCCTAGCCTCAGCAATCAGACAACAAAAAGACATTAAAGGCATTCAAATTGGCAAAGAAGAAGTCAAACTCTCCCTCTTCGCCGATGACATGATACTCTACATAGAAAACCCAAAAGTCTCCACCCCAAGATTGCTAGAACTCATACAGCAATTCGGTAGCGTGGCAGGATACAAAATCAATGCCCAGAAGTCAGTGGCATTTCTATACACTAACAATGAGACTGAAGAAAGAGAAATTAAGGAGTCAATCCCATTTACAATTGCACCCAAAAGCATAAGATACCTAGGAATAAACCTCACCAAAGATGTAAAGGATCTATACCCTCAAAACTATAGAACACTTCTGAAAGAAATTGAGGAAGACACAAAGAAATGGAAAAATATTCCATGCTCATGGATTGGCAGAATTAATATTGTGAAAATGTCAATGTTACCCAGGGCAATATACACGTTTAATGCAATCCCTATCAAAATACCATGGACTTTCTTCAGAGAGTTAGAACAAATTATTTTAAGATTTGTGTGGAATCAGAAAAGACCCCGAATAGCCAGGGGAATTTTAAAAAAGAAAACCATATCTGGGGGCATCACAATGCCAGATTTCAGGTTGTACTACAAAGCTGTGGTCATCAAGACAGTGTGGTACTGGCACAAAAACAGACACATAGATCAGTGGAACAGAATAGAGAATCCAGAAGTGGACCCTGAACTTTATGGGCAACTAATATTCGATAAAGGAGGAAAGACTATCCATTGGAAGAAAGACAGTCTCTTCAATAAATGGTGCTGGGAAAATTGGACATCCACATGCAGAAGAATGAAACTAGACCACTCTCTTTCACCATACACAAAGATAAACTCAAAATGGATGAAAGATCTAAATGTGAGACAAGATTCCATCAAAATCCTAGAGAAGAACACAGGCAACACCCTTTTTGAACTCGGCCATAGTAACTTCTTGCAAGATACATCCACGAAGGCAAAAGAAACAAAAGCAAAAATGAACTATTGGGACTTCATCAAGATAAGAAGTTTTTGCACAGCAAAGGATACAGTCAACAAAACTCAAAGACAACCTACAGAATGGGAGAAGATATTTGCAAATGACATATCAGATAAAGGGCTAGTTTCCAAGATCTATAAAGAACTTATTAAACTCAACACCAAAGAAACAAACAATCCAATCATGAAATGGGCAAAAGACATGAACAGAAATCTCACAGAGGAAGACATAGACATGGCCAACATGCATATGAGAAAATGCTCTGCATCACTTGCCATCAGGGAAATACAAATCAAAACTACAATGAGATACTACCTCACACCAGTGAGAATGGGGAAAATTAACAAGGCAGGAAACAACAAATGTTGGAGAGGATGCGGAGAAAAGGGAACCCTCTTACACTGTTGGTGGGAATGTGAACTGGTGCAGCCACTCTGGAAAACTGTGTGGAGGTTCCTCAAACAGTTAAAAATAGACCTGCCCTACGACCCAGCAATTGCACTGTTGGGGATTTACCCCAAAGATACAAATGCAATGAAACGCCGGGACACCTGCACCCCGATGTTTCTAGCAGCAATGGCCACTATAGCCAAACTGTGGAAGGAGCCTCGGTGTCCATCGAAAGATGAATGGATAAAGAAGATGTGGTTTATGTATACAATGGAATATTACTCAGCTATTAGAAATGACAAATACCCACCATTTGCTTCAACGTGGATGGAACTGGAGGGTATTATGCTGAGTGAAGTAAGTCAGTCGGAGAAGGACAAACATTATATGTTCTCATTCATTTGGGGAATATAAATAATAGTGAAAGGGAAAATAAGGGAAGGGAGAAGAAATGGGTGGGAAATATCAGAAAGGGAGACAGAACGTAAAGACTGCTAACTCTGGGAAACGAACTAGGGGTGGTAGAAGGGGAGGAGGGCGGGGGGTGGGAGTGAATGGGTGACGGGCACTGGGTGTTATTCTGTATGTTAGTAAATTGAACACCAATAAAAAAAATAAATAAATAAATAAATAAAAAAAAAAAGAAAATCAAAAAAAAAAATCATCTTTATAAAGACCAATGAGAATTGTTTAAAAAATAACCATGGTATAATCTTTATTTTATTCATACTAAGTTTCAGATTTTAGACACTATTAATTTTTTAATGCCCCAGTCAAAGGACACCAGAAACAAATCAAAGTTATAGTAGCTTGTTGCGACACGGTACCCAAGGTACTTCTAAGGTGTTAGGATGAGTTTATATATATAGGATTTGAGCTTCTGCTGGGTGGTTTTGGAGAAGGTTTACAGAAGTAAAAGGTTATTCTTGATCTTGGGTGTTCTCCTGAAATGGGAGCACTTAGAAGTTGAGTATACTGATGGTTTTTATTAAAAAATGAAAGAAATGAAGTGGGATGAAAGTTGCCATTTATGCAATAATTACTGATTTAAGCCAACAGAGGAAAATATTTGGTTATTTTTGTAATTCAGTCAATGGTTACAGGACATATAAATTTTTGTATGCATATACATACACGCACAAGTACACATAAGACATTAAATTAAAAAAAAAAAGACATTAAATTAACTTAGCCAAACCCTCTTAATTTCTATAAACTTTTAAAACACACAAATGCTTACTTACATCTGGCCAAATCCCAAAAACAGGACTAAGTATATCCAACATATATAAGCTAATGCCTAAACTTCATGCAACAAACTTAACATCTCAATTAATTTAGTAAAACAATTACAACACTTATATCATCTACAACCTATCTATACATAGGCCTCCCTTGACTCCACCTTCCCATTAAGTATATGATAAATCCAAAACAAACACAAAATTCTTAACGCCGGTATTTCTATGAATTAACATCAATATAACCACATTTGTTAATGTACCTTAATAAATAAAGCAAGGCACTGGAAATGCCTAGATGAGTCATAAGACTCCTGAAACACAAAAGTTTGGTCTTAGCCTTCCTATTTGTCCTTAGTAAGATAGCACCTGCAAGCCTCCAGACCCCAGTGAAAATGCCCTCAAAATCACCAATGTTTAGAAGGAGCAGGTATCAAGGACACTTCCAAAAGTAGCTCATAACGCCTTACTAAGCCACACCCCCGTGGGATACAGCAGTGATAAAAATTAATCTATGAGCAAAAGTTCTACTACACTATACTAAAGAGGGCTGGTAAATTTCGTGCCAGCCACTGCAGTCATATGATTAACCCAAACTAATAGGTCCACAGCGTAAAGCGTGTTTAAGATAAGCTGACACTAAAGTTAAAACTTAACTAAGCCGTAAAAAGCTACAGTTACTATAAAATAAACTACAAAAGTGACTTTAAAATTTCCGACCACACAATAGCTAAGACCCAAATCAGTATTAGATACCCCACTATGCTTAGCCTTAAATGTAAATTATTCTACAACAAAATAATTTCCCAGAGAACTACTAGCAACCACTTAAAACTCAAAGGAAGATGGTTGTGTAGTGCCCTTGTCTTTGCCTTGTACTCAAGCATGATTACTGAGTGTCCTTGCTTTTGTCAGATTTTATAGTGGTCTCAGAGTGACTTTTTCTAATTATTATTTACTTTCTAAGCAATGTTTATCTTCAGTAGAAAACGTCATATGCTAGTTATTAGCTACTAGTTTCCAAAGCCATTTGTTTTGTCTGTTTGTTTTTTTACCAATATGTAGTGAAAATATCAAGTGATTTAAGGGGGAGTCTGGGTGGCTCAGTCAGTTAAGTGTTTGACTTTTGAATTCAGCTTAGATTGTGATCTCTGAGTCCTAAAATCAAGCCCTGCATCCAGCTATGGACTCAGTGCACAGTCTACTTGTCTTTCTTCCTCTCCCTGCTTGGTCTCTCAGCCTCATAAATAAATAAATAAATAAATAAATAAATAAATAAATAAACCTTAAAAAATCAGGGTACTAGTTTTCTTTATAGGTTTTTTGGTTTTCAAAATTTCTACTGTAACAGGTATTATCTTAAATATTTGTATACACAATCATATATTTTATATTTATATTATACACAATATGTAATTACATAATATAATGTGTAATATTATAAGTTTAAATTATATATCACATATATAAATTATTTAATATCAGAGAAGGAGAAAGAGAGGAACCTCTTTTCTGTTACTCAGTGGAATACATGCATCTCCCCAATGGCAGGAAAATATTGGAATCTCTAACTCAGGTGCTTAACTTAGTGACCTTTTCATGACTTTGATGACTCTAGAAGACCAAAGTTTTATTTACTTTTTTCCTCTAATTTTAGCCATATTGTTATTTGCCTTGAAGAGGCAGTGTAACATTTTCTAAGAAATATCCACACATCCCTTTTCATCTCTGATGAGATTAAATTTACCTAAATTTTTCTAAACTTTCTGTATTTGGGCAATATGTTAGTCATTGCTTTGGAACCAGAAACATAACCTGTTGTAGGTGAGATTGCTAAAGTCCTGGAAGTCAGAGCCATGTTTAACACATCTCTAAAAAGATTTTATTTATTTATTTATTTATTTGAGAGAGAGAGAGAGAGAGAGAGAGAGAAAGAGAGCACACCAGTCAGGGGGAGGGCAGAGGAAGAGGAAGAAGCAGACTCCACATGGAGTAGGGAGCCTGATGTGGGGCTTGTTCCCCAGACCTTGAGATCATGATCTGAACTGAAGGCAGATGCTTAACCAAGTGAGCCATCCAGATGCTGCACATTAAAAAAAAAAAAAAAATCATTAATTTATTTAAGAGAATGAAAGAGAAAGAGAACAAGAGTACTTGAGTAGGGGTATGGCAGAGGGAGAGGAAGAGGGAAAGACCCCCAAGTAGACTCTGTACTGAGTGCAGAACCCCACTCTGAGCTCAATCTCAAGATCATGATCTGAGCTGAAACCAAGAGTTGGTCACTTAACCAACTGGGCAATCCAAGTGCCTCTACATATCTCTGTATCAATATGCCTGGCCCAAACCACACATGCTCGATAAATAGCTGCTGCTGAGTAAATCAGCACACACACATTTTAGTCTTGACAGTTTCATTTATACTGATTTTCTGATAACTTCTCAAAATCTTCCAGTTCTCTGTACATGAAATAGTAATGACTAACTCCAATAGCATCAAGGACTGCAAAAGAGGAAGGAAAACCCCTACTTTTCTCCCCTACCCCTTTAAAGATATATCCCAGGAAACATGAAATGATTTGTACTAATAAGATGGTGAAGAAGGTATCCAGTGAAGATTTCCATTCAGGCAGTAGAACAATGCTCTTCTTTCAGCACAGCAGAGGAAATGGTCACTGGAGGCTGGGAGGACCTGTGGCTTCAGAGACACACTGTCCCACTGGTCCCTGGCACTGATGTTTGCACTGGCTGAGGATCTTTGGAGGCAAAACACAATATTGAGATGGAAGGACTAAGCACAGAAGGACTAGGCGCAGTACTGAGATGGAAGGATTAGACCTTTGTCAGTGACTAGGGGACTCATGGGGTTCCATCATTTCTGAAAAACAAGAGATCTAAACACTTTTGTGTTTTTGTAGGAACAACTGTGAACCTGAGGTTCTCAGGAGAGGGACTGGTGAGAAAAAAAGTCTTGTGCATTTAATGAAATATGAGAAAACTAAACCATGGAAAAATGGTCCATTAGCCAGCTAATCAGCCCTGCAAGATGAAGTGAAAACATGAAGCTCCTTATTTTGAAATCAGGAGAAAAGAGGAAGGTTTAAATGATAAGCAAAAAGGTATCCTGAAGGGAGTGCCTGGCCCATTCCTGTTGCAAATGTCAAAGTGTGTCTGAACCTTAATGCCCCTAAACCCACCCTGAGCCCAGTTTCATAATTTTAATGGACTCTTGTGTATAAGGAATTCCCACTGCTGTCGATTTATATTGTGCAGTTATGACTACAGGATTGGGTTCACTATCTTCCAAGAATATAATACTTTAATATATATGTATATTTATTTATTTTTATAAATAAATTCTCCCTAAAGGGAGAATTTGGGTAGAGGCTGGGAAATTTGAGTCTGGCCTCTCCAAGAAATCATTCTCTGCATTAGGAAATGCCAGCCACTTTGAATGGTGCTTCCTTCATATGAAAATAAGAGAAGGATATCTACATCATAGTTTACATATGAGTGGATTGAAATTTGCAGAATAAGGATGCCTGGGTGGCTCAGTGGTTGAGTGTCTAACGCCTTTGGTTCAGGTTGTGATCCCAGGGTCCTGCGATTGAGTCCTGCATCAGGCTCTCCTCAAGGAGGCTGCTTCTCCCTCTGCCTGTCTCTGCCTCTCTCTGTGTCTCTCATGAATAAATAAATAAAATCTGTTTTAAAAAAAGTTTACAGAATTGGCAGTGATGGACTGAAATGAACAGGTACAAGGAAGGAAAAAGAAGGTGGATTAATCCTGACTGATAACTGCATTTTAGCCTGCCATCAAAACAAGAACTGACAGGGGCACCTGGGTGGCTCAGTTAGGTAAGCATCTGACTTTGGTTCAGATCATGATCTCAGGGTCCAAGGATCCAGACCCATGTTGGGCTCTCTGCTCAGCAGGGAGTCTACTTCTCCCTCTCCCTCTGCCTCCAAGCTCTGGCTTGTGCTGTCTCTCTCACAAATAAAAAAATAAAATCTAAAAAACAAAACAAACAAACACCAGACAACGTAATCAAACTAGAAAGGGAAATGTAAGCCTCCAAACCTAGGAAGTTGATGATTAGAATCTGAGACAGATGGGGATCCCTGGGTGGCTTGGCGGTTTGGTGCTTGCTTTTGGCCCGGGGTGGGATCCTGGAGTCCCGGGATGGGTCCCGCATCGGGCTTCCAGCATGGAGCCTGCTTCTCCCTCCTCCTGTGTCTCTGCCTCTCTCTCTCTCTCTCTCTCTCTCTCTCTCTGTCTATCATGGATAAATAAATAAATCTTTTAAAAAAATTTATAAAGAATCTGAGACAGATGACTTTCTAGCTCACTTCCCTCCAGGAATTCCAATGGAAACAGTCTCCCCATTAAAGAGAAACTGAAAACCATGTGTTGATATCAGAGGGCTGGTAAATGGAATCATGACAGCCACATCATACTAACATATAGCTGAGATTTTCCTTTCAGCGCTGAGTCTAGAAATATTGGACATACTGATTCCAGTAATTTGTTGTAAGGTAGTGATTCTTTTCTTCCCCTCCTTTAACAGGCGCTAATTATTGCGTTTCAGAAAACATAAAATATAGCAGTTGCCTACTATCGGGTCGGCATGAGCTGTTGAGGTGCCTAAGTGTGCATATGTGTGAGTTTCTGATAGTGGGTGGGTTTGGTGTTTGCTATATAAATACATTTGAATAAACGGCTTTTGAGTTAAGATGGCTGGAATTTAACAATTTAACTGAATTGACATATGAATTCATAGAAAGAGATAGGTTCTTGGAAAGACCTTTGTGCTTTGCTGGGGCTTTGTCAGAAGTGGTTACCACAATTCAGGGGATCTGGTGAGGCTGAGAAGGAGGAGATGTGAAGGATGGAAAGAGAAAAGAAAATAGGAGAGGAAAAAGTGGAAATGATAAATATTTCTTCCCAACTCAACCTTAACTTAGTCTTATTTGTCTCAGAGACCTATAGAGAAATCTAGATACCCAGAGAGATTTTATCATCTATCTATCTATCTATCTATCTATCTATCTATCTATCTATCTATCAATCATCTATCTATTATCTATTTATCTACCTCTCTATCTATCCATATCTATCATCTACCTATCTATATATCTATCATCTATCTATCTATCCATATGGGTATCTATATCTATCATCTATCTACCCATCCATATGGGTAAATACAGATATAGAAATACAGAGAAATTTTTAATTGCAAAGATTGATTTTTCTTTTTAATGCTGTAAAGAAATACTGAATTCATTCACCTGACGGGTTTGAGTTGGTCCCAAATGTTTCTGGAAAGAGACTGGAGTAGAGGGCTACTTTTATTTAATCAGTATAACGTTATTAAACACAATGTCTTCTTACTGACCCAGGAACAATAACCTCAGGGGGGAAAAATCACCCCCAAAAGTCTGTCCCTTGCTTTACAGCTGGGTCAGGTCCTTAATCAGTTGCGGGGTGTTTCTCTTGAAATGGCCATGAAAGCCTTTTTCTGGGAATAGTTCACTGTTCTAGGGTTATGGTGAAGCAAAATATGTAAAGTTTGATGCTCCTTGAGTTCAGGAGCAAGTCTTTTAACTTCCCCTTGTTAAGTTGGAAAGATGTTGTGGTGAATAGAAACATTCTTTTCAATTCAAAAGTTCTTCACGAAGGGCGGTTTCTTTGCGGGGCTAGTTCTACACACGGTGGCTCCAGGTGACCTTTCCTAGGCTCCCATGGTGGCTTTGTCTTGATCAAAATGGTTCTATTCACAGGAGGGAAGGTCTGTGACATCATCCTACAGTAGAAAATCCTCTAAAGAACAAGGTAGAGAAAAAAAAAATAAAAGATACCACCCTCCTTTGGGAAGGTGGGAGAAGAGGAAGAGAAAGAAGAGCAAAAAAGACAGGGACAATGGAGAAAGAAGGACAGGCAGGAAGAACAGAGAAGACCTAGAGACTTTAAGGGAGAGCAGGGAAAGGACCCTACAGCCTCCATTTCTCCCTGCAGAACGGCCAGCAGGCGGCGCTGTCCTTCCCATTTTGCAGAATTGGACTCTGAGCTGCAGGGTGAACCGTCCCGCCCAGGTTCCTGGGCAGTTTGTAACCAAACCAAAATTCAGTCTCTCAGGTTGACCTCACTTCAGGCTCTTGGCTCTCCCCCGAGAAGGAAAACCTGTGTTTCATTTTGATTAATTCTCAACAATACCTTTTAAAGCAAGTAACTCATAGGCCCCTCCCTGACCTAAAAGAGAGGCTACTTTGCCCTCTGGCCCTCAGATTTCCCAAAGAAACAGCACAAGCATTAGATCTCTGCGGACCAAACCCATTCATCTGGTTTCCCAACAACATCAAGGTTCTTTTCACTTTGAGAGAAGCCGGTAAAGGCAAGGGGGAGAATGATGGTGGAAATAAAACTTCTGTAATTCAATGCTGCCTCTGGGATTTATTTATTGTTGATCATGGCTGAGGAGCTCTTTGTACTATACATATGTGTGGGGTTGTGAAGGTCAGAGTGCATATGCCAAAAGAGAGGTAGGGTGGAGGGAAGCCTGATGAATAAGGAAGAGAATTCCAGAGAGCAGAATCGATGGGGTGGAGAGGTGATGTAGCATAATAACAAAGAAACTGAAAGCTCTCTGGGAAATTTGTGGTTATATGATCTGTACCCAAGGGGGGAGTCTATAGAAGAACACTCCTTGCCTATAAAAATGTATTAGGTGGTAATGGTCCCTAATGGCACTGTGTTCCCTGACCAAGCATGACACATCATATTTTGAGGGAAGCAGAAGAGAACAGAGGATGAGTGGATGCAGTGAGTGCTCTGCAGTGAGTGCTCCAGTCCAGTTGTTCAGGGAGTTCACTGTCCTAGGACATCCAGCTAAGGGACAGATGGGGTTTGGAATCCAGCCTGAGTACTGCTCCCCAAACTGTCAGTCCTGAAGAGGGCTAGGCTTTCCTGGAAGAAGAGGTGCCTTAGCTTTGGGGTTGTTTCTGCCCAGGAAGATGCAGGTTTTTTTTGTTTTTTGTTTTTTTTTTTTTTCTAATTTGCATTAAAGCATAGTATGGACTATGTGTGAAGCCAAGGAACTCAGAAGTATTAGGGAATGCCAAGTTCAAAAATGAAGTTTCTCTTGTCTGTGATCTCTCCCTGTGTCAGATTATTCTTCCACTTATTTTGTCTCCCAGAAATTCACTAAGTGTCAGGCTCTATCAATCTGTAAAGACTGAAGTTACTGATGTTCTTTAAAATGTGTGTCATTAAAGAAAAATGTTCTGTAAAAGTGGCTCAAGCAGTATGTGTGTGTGTGCTTTTCTATTTTTATTTTAATAATATAGATTGCAGTGTTTTATATGGACCAATCTATTTGTAAAATTAGAGCTGGTCATTGCTACTCATCTGGCTTAAGATATATGCTTAAGCCTTTTCTGCTTTAGAAGCTCTCATATGCAGTTACCCACTGGATATGGGCGCTGGGGAGCAATTGCATTTCTTCACACAATCTCCATTCCTTTGCAATGCCAGCTTCTTTCTGTGACTTCCTTCTTCCCAAACAGTTGTACAGTATTTTGGACAAAGTGCACAGATGAATGTCCGCTGCAGAAAGCAGACAGTTGGAATGACATGATGGCATGGACTTGGGGCTAAGACCTAGGAAGCCCAGATAATGGGTTTGCTATTAGGCTCCACGACCTTGGGCAAATCACTTACCCACCTCCCGGTGGAGGGGATTCAAATTAGGCCAGCACTCTGGAATCAGTCTATATCTTGGAGCTTGGCACACTTAGCATATTAATCCAGGGAAGTCCTACAGTAAAGAACATTGTTTACTAATCGGAGAATGTAACCTTATGTCTCCCCATAGCACAAATAGCAATATACTAAGAATATTCCACGCAGACAGAAGACTGTCAGAGAAGGCTGAGGAAAAAATAAAGAAACCAATGAACAAGAAAATAGAATTTGGCATAGTAAGTTTGACTTAGCAGAACATGAAGTGATACAAAATCGGGCAGAGGACACTGACCTGACAATACAAATTTTCAAAGCTTTGCAAACCGTATTCTGAGTTCAGTACACCTTCCCCAAATAGGCTGCTAATTGGTCATGGACAAAGCCGTGAACTAGAAATTATAGAGAATGGGTACCACCAGTCTATGTTCTCTCTTAACTATATGGATACAAGCAAACTATTTTGCCTATATATTTCAACCTCTGAAATACAGGAATTTCCCTGTTACTTTCTATGGTTGTGAACATCAGTTTAAAAAAAGCTTGTGAAGATGTTCTGTAATCCATCCTGTACCTTATCAACACAAGAGCTTACAACATTTATTTTAAAAAAATCTTAAGGATAGATAGAATCCCATGATTGGTATTCTTTTCACACTTTCATTCTAAATGAACATCAAAGAATGACACATTTAATATTTTTTAATGCAATTCAGTTGGTAGAAATGAATACACCAAACAATTGAATCTGTATTGTTCAATGACACACCTGAACACTGGTAACTCCCAGAATCAACTAAAATTCGTGAACGTTAGCTAATGCCTTTCAGAATCTCTTTTGTTGACAGAAGGAGAGATTTGAAAATAATCTAAAACACAAAAGCTTATTTCCCACAATCAATTTGAACATGTTTATTGGCTTGTTTTAGCTTAAATAAAAAGAAGTCAAACCTAAAGACTTTTTACAAGAGTCAATTACTATAAAAATTCCATTGTAAGCTGCAGGCTGAGGATGAAAACTTGTTTCGGAGCTAAGGGGACACAGAACTTGAACCTGAACAGAGAAAAGTTTTATAAGATCATTTAGAGACCTCAAGTTTTTTGCAGCAGCTGGAGCAAGAAGATACTTTCCTTCCAAGGGAACAAGAGACATCTGAGAAGTGAATGGAATGTTTTAGTGTGTTTTACACATAGTCTGCCCCCTTTAAAAAAAAAAAAAAAGTCTCCTTCACTCCCTGTTAGACATGCCAACGGCGTCTCGTTAGAAGTCCTGACTTTAGAAACAGATTTGCAAGCCAGAATGTTCCAACCTTGCAGTTGGATTGTGGGTTTTTGACCTTCACAAGTTTGGCCTTTGAGCAGAACTTAAGAAAGGAAGAAAGAAAAGAGGTAAAGAATGAAGAAGAAAAGCAAAATAAATCAAAAGCAGCTTTCTTAGTAACACCGACATTTCCAAGGCCACGTGCGAGAGGACTGGGGCTCTAATGATATCAATTAGGCCCGACCCACTGGGACACTAGAAATATATTGTACCCACGGAGTCTGCTCAAGTCCATATGTAAAAGGTCATTAACTGGGTACAGAATATTGCAAATTATCGGCCCAGGGTGCTTCCCTGCCCCCAATACTTTCAACATTCTGAAATAAATTATAACCAGTAATGCTTTCACATTGACAAGCTAATTCCACTTAGATTTTCCTTCTTAAATCAAGGAAATTAATATTTTAAAAAATATCATTGTGTTGGGTGTTGATTTCTCTCTCTCTCTCTCTCTCTCTCTCTCTCTCTCTCTCTTTCTCTCTCACACACACACACACATGCACGCATGCACGCATACACACTCCCCAAGATGCTCACACAGATAAAGGCAACTGCTGGCTTTTTCCAGCTTGGTTTCCCAGTTGGGAGAGTGGTAACAGGATAGGATTCTCCACTAGAATGGGATTTCTCCAAAACATTTTCTTCTTTGGCTGATCTTCCTGTATCTCTTTCAAGACATGGTGGGGATCTTCACAGCAGTGTGCAACATTTGCTAATGCAGAAACTGTAAACTATTTAATAAAGGCTCAAAATTCCATATTTGTATGGTAATATTTTGGCAGTCCTTCCAGGAGATGTCAGCTCTCTGAGGGCTGTGTTTCAGATGCGGTGACCACCTGAAGGCATTTTCACAAGCTAGCAACCAGTGGCTCCTGCTGCCACCCTCCCTCTGACAGCAGGCCCCCCACTGAAGCTGCAGAGATTCCCGGGTCCTCACACAGCAACTTTGCCAACTTAGGCAAACAAAACAGGATCCTGTTACACGAAAG
Organism: Canis lupus familiaris; assembly: GCF_011100685.1. Classification (NCBI taxonomy): domain Eukaryota; kingdom Metazoa; phylum Chordata; class Mammalia; order Carnivora; family Canidae; genus Canis; species Canis lupus. The sequence goes on from NC_049224.1 coordinate 43,635,682, forward strand.
CAACTTGAATTGTGGTCCAAGTGCATCTTCAATGTTTGGCAAAATGATAAATTATCCAAGAAGGGGACTTCCTCTAATAAGATCAGATCTCACTATTGCACCTAATAAAACCAGGCTCAGAAGGATGGTTTGGGGCAATTCTTTTCTGCTTCCTGGGACTCAGTTTCTTATCTAGTCAATGAATGTGGAAAGACCAGATGCATCCAAGGGGAACCCTAGTGGCTCAGTTGGTTATGTGTTCAACTCTTGGTTTCAGCTCAGGTCATGTTCTCAGTGTTGTTAGATTGAGCTCAATGTCAGTGACTCACTCTGTGGAGTTTGCTTAAAATTCTCTGCCTATCCTTCTCCCTCTGCCCCTCTCCCCACTTGCAGGCACTATTTCTCTCTCTCTCTCTCTCTCTCAAATAAATAAATAAAATCTTTAAAAAAGGCCAGATGGTTCTTAAAACCCTTCTCAACATTAATTTTTAAGTGGCCATTTGAGTTTGTTCTTAGTGTTTGTTATTGTTGTTGTTTATCTTACACTCTGGGATAATAAAAATTTTGCCAATGCATTGGAAAGGATGAATGAAAAGGTGTGTATTTACTATCATCAAAAAGCCAAGAAATAACAAATGCTGGTGTGCATGTGGAAAATAGGGAGCCTTCTTGCACCACTGGTGGGAATGTAAATTGGTAAAGCCACAGTGGAAAACAGTTTGGAGGTTCCCCCAAAATATTAAAAATAGAGCTATCATATGATCCAGCAATTACACCTCGGTATATATCTGAAAGAAATAAAATCATATTGAAGAGATATCTGCATCCCCACCTTCACTGCAGCATTATTTACATAGTCAAGAAATGGGAATAACCTGAGTCCATCAGTGGATTAACACATAAAGAAATTATGGTATATATACATGATGAATAAAATATATCAATATCTATAATACTTTCCTACCATAAAAATAAAGAAATGCTGCCATTTGTGGCAACATGGATGGACCTCTTGAGGGTATTATGCCAACTCAGACAGAAAAAGACAATGGCTATATGATCTCATTTATATGTGGTATCTTAAAAAACAACAACATCAAACTCATTGAAATAGAAATCAGTTCTGTGGTTATCTGAGGGTGGGGAATTAGGTGAAGGTAATCAAAAGGTACAAATTTCTAGAATAAGATAATTAAGTTCTGGAGATGCAACGTACAACATGATGACTATAGTTAACACTACTGTATGGTATATTTGAAGGTTGTTAAGAGAGATCTTAAAAGTTCTCATCACAAGGAAAGACAATTATAACTGTGTGAGATAATGGCTGTTAACTAATCTTACTGCAATATAACCATATACCAAATCACTATGTTGTACATCTTTAGCTTAAATAATTATCAATTATACCTCAATAAAACTGGAAAAAAGTGTATATTAAAAATGAGATTTCTGCAAATGGTAATATAAGAGGGGGAATCTTTGACCATATTATTTAGTCAACTTGCAGAACCATGTCACTATTTGACTGTAGAATTATTCACTCTTCAGACATGCTTTCTGCACTGACAAGGCAAGCACATTCAACCCTTGGCCCTTGCCTTTCATTATGTTAGTCTTTCTTTTTCCCAGGAATTTCCCTATTTTAGCATGTCCTGGGAACTCTACTAATCCTGGGCAACCAGAAATGTTACTCACACTACACCCAGTCTATTGTTCCCTGCTCCAGGCCACTATAAGATAAGCTTCATTCCAGAGTCTTCTGATGGACATTGCCACGATAGCGTATTTTAATTAAAAGTTAAACTTTTCATGTGGTTCAAAACTTGCACCTATGAGGATTACCAATAACTGTATAGAACCACAAGTCCCTCTCAGAGACAGCTGATTCTCAACACCACCATGCATAGCCTGCAAAGATGTCTGTATACTTTAGAACTAAGGAGCCCTCTGAGCAAATGAGTCCAGTGTCTAGGTAATGTTCGATGGTACCATTAATCTAAAATAAAAAGCCCTGGAGGCACTACAGAATGTTTGCACACCAAAACCCCACCCTCAAAGAGAGCTTAGGTCTTTCCCAGAATGACCAACATCTACTTTGGGGACCCATAGAGAAAGGAGGCAGTGGCACCCATAGTGTGATAAGAGGAAAACCAAGTGACTCATTTTCAACTCTTTAGTCTGAGTGGTCTTTATAGTATTTAAATTTATTGTCAGGTCTGTAGCTATACTGTAAGTTCTTTTTATGTTTTATTTCTGTTCTGACCCAAACTTTCTGGTTAGACAGAAAAATGTTACAATCTTGGATTCAGAGGGTTTGGTTTTTGAACTGGCTCAAGTGTGTTCTCATTCTGGCTCTTTGAACAAGACCCTGAACTGCTCATGACTTTCAGTGATTCATTACTAACGGGTTCCATAAGATTGATTCAATTAGGCTGCTGTGTTTGCTGAAAAGGTACATGTATCATGGACCACAGCACCTGAGAAATAGTAAGATCCCAAAATATATACACTGAGCTAAAATCACCTTGAGATTTCTTCTTATCTCTCTACTTTCCTCCCTGGCAATTCCTTTTTCTGACCCTTTATTGGCATCTCCTCTTAGATAATAAAAATTCTAGTGAGGAATGTCGTGTTGAGGATTTCCAAAATGTTGAAGACATAGAGATTATTGCCAGTATATGTGATTAAAATATAAAGGTTCCAGTTTCTTGTGCTGAGGTGGGACCAGCAGAGCAGAGCTCCTTTCCTTTCTGTAGAGGTCATATAAAGAAGTGAAGACATTGAGCTTTGGAGACAGGTATCTTTATTTGAGTCCTTGCTTTGTAATTTTTTTAAAGATTTTATTTATCTGACAAAGAGAATGTGTGTGTGCAAAAGAGAGAGCACAAGCCAAGTGGGATGGGGGGCCAGAGGAAGAAGCACAAGCAGGCTCCCCAATGAGCAACGTGCCTGATGTGGGGCTTGATGCTAGGTCCTGGGATCCTGGACCTAAGTCACAGGCAGACACCTAACTAACTGAACCGCCCAGGCATCCCTGCTATGTAAGTTCTTAACTGAATACTTTGAAGGCTTCATTTATACTTAATACTTTGGGTTTTAGCTTCCTCATCTGCAAGAAGGTGGCAATGACGTTAGCTAATTTCTGGAGTTGTTGTGATGATATAGATATTATATAAATGCATTAATGCATAAAATCCTGATACAAGGTAAATGCTCAGAAAGCTCAGTGGGTTCAGCTAGGATGACTACCAGAGCCTTCCCAGGAGCTCAAGTAATGAGTGATTTCTTCCTCTGGCTTTGTGCTTAGCGTGCTGACACCATCAGTAGTGCTCTATAGCAGGCCTTTCTAGAGCACCTATGCTTTCAGCTCTCACAGAGAGTCAAAATGACTTATTTAATTATAACTGGAATTCATTAAATTATAATATGCTTGGGTTTTGTTGATGATGTGTTTAATCTGGGCTCTGGATTTCTACTGTTTATCACTTAAAAATCTGGTAAACAGAATAATTACAAGATTTCCCATTTGTGTACTTAACTCTCATGATTTATTTTAGCATTTGTGTTTTTTTCTCTCAATCAATAGAATAATTACTTTGACTATTCTAAAACGTAAGATCTTTTGGTTTGTAAATATGTGCATTTGCAACTCTTCCTGAAATATTTGTATTGCTATCATCATTAATTTAACTCCTAGTTTAGTATAGGTGGGCTATTTAGAGGTAGGAACTTAAAACAGGGATATTATTTTGGGATTTGGAGGTTAAATCCAAGAAAATGCATAGAATACTATAATTAGTGAGGGTCTAACCTTTTGTTGACATATGTATGGATACTTTTAAATCTCAGTCCTTGTGGCAGGAATTTTAGCATTCAGCAATATGTGATTTTTTTTAAGGGCAGGGGAGAGGCGGGGGGGGGGGGCGGGGGGAATCTCAAGCAGGCTCCATATATAGCACAGAGCCAGATGCGGGGCTTGACCTCAGGAACCTGAGATCATGACCTGAGTTGAAATCAAGAGTTGGACACCTAATTGACTGAGCCATCCAGGCATCCCATGATTTTTTTTCACCCTTAAATTATGTGTAGTGTTTGTGAGCCAATGTCTTATTGTAAATCTTGTTATATATTCTGTTTCTATGGAATGGCTATTACAACCACCCTCTGCTATCCTCTGTTCCTTCTTACCTTGCACTAACTTAATCTCAATATTCTTGCTTATGCTCTAAATCCATTTAACTGTGCTGGGAGTTCCATTCAGAAATCATGGTGTGGACTCAGATTTAGCATGAGCACAAACAACCTCCTCACCTGCTCCTTCTTTAGCTTCTCCTCTTTGTCCATGGTCTCCCAGATTCGAAGGATTTGAATCAAAGAAGGAAGATGAATTTGAGTTTTTCACTAGTCTCATCAATTTTTAATCTTTCTTCCTCCAACATGTCTCAGAATGTCTCAAAAAATTTGGACAAAATATTGTTATAGGAATGAAAAAGCATATTCTAAGGAGTGAGAAGTAGAATAGATATGTCACTGGCACAGCCATAGACAAAGATGACAGGCCTGAGAGAAACAAAAAATAAAAAAGAGAAGGGAAGAGAAAACTGATTACTGGGGAGAAAGAGGTAGATAGATATAATCAGGGTACTTGTTAAAGGAGGAGCACAAATGTTTATACACCAATCAACAACAAAAAATTACATCATAAAGCAAAAGATGGATAACCAATGAAATAGCAAGATCAAAGAAAAACATTTCAGATAAAATGAGAGAATCAAAGTCAGCGTTTTTCAAATAACACACTTCTTATACTTTGAATTTTAATAGAACATGTATCTATGGTGTTTATTTGTTAATTTATGATAAAATTGGAAATGCAGTGTCATCAAAGACTGGCTTCTTATGACAGACTCTGTAGTCAAGGAAACGTCAAGGTTTCCTGATCCCTAAAATTTAGCGTATCTCCTGTCATAGACGTCTTTGTTGTTATTCAAACAGATGGGATAAAAATCTAACAGCAAAAACATGAACAAAACTTTTGGCACTTCATGCAAAACCCTCCGTGATGTAATCAATACTAACCTGCCCAGGTTTTGCATTTACTACACACATATAGCAACTTACTATGAGACTAAACATTACCCCTCTATCTTATCCTGCATATATGCAGAACATATGATGAAAACAAGTCCCATGCTCCATATCTCTATACCAGTGGTTTCCAACTGAAAGTTGGAGTGGGGAACATTTTGCAATTTCTGGAGACATTTTTGGTTGTCATAACTAGAATCTGGGAGTGGGATGCTTGTTACCGGCATCTAGTGGGTAAAGGCCAGGGATGTTGCTTATCATCATGCAATGCATTGGGAAAGTCCCAAGAAAGATTTATCCAACTCAAAATGTCAATAGTGGCAAGGAGACTGTGCCCTGCACCCTGAGCACACAACATAATGATTTGCTGTGCAATTTTATTTTTAAATGATTGACAGAGGCTGAATCAGAATACCTCTCTTCTCTCTCTCTCCCACTCCTTCCCCCTCTTTCTGAGAATTAATACCATAAGTCATTTAACAGACTACAGACTTAGTTTTTCAAAACACTTTCATTTGACCATCAAACTTCACTATACCAAGAGGAAATGCAAAATATGTTAACAGAAATAACACTGGATTAGGGTCTAGGTTGAATCTGACTTCATTTATAAGCTGTATAAGTATGAGAAAGGCAGAAAAATACCCTGGGTATTAGTAATTTTCCATTGTTAAAATGGTGTTATAAAACTATATATAAATAATATATATAATATTTAGCTCTAAGACAAGTACTTGGGCTCAAACATTATGGCAACATCCCCATGTTACTGGGAACTGAGATTCAAATAAGTTAATTCAACCTCTCACTGTAATGTGATCTATAAAATCTACAGAAGAGGACTCAGTCATCTCAACTGCACTTAATATGATGAAACTTCAATTTATTGAAGGTTTTTTTCCCCTCATTATTATTGTCATTAATTTGTATAGACATCTCAATGTGACCACAAATATCAGGCATGGATATGCTCAAATGGATCACTCACTTCTCCCCCTTTTTGAATTGACAAATGACCTCACCCAGGTGTGGAGGTGAGCCCATACACACAACATGACCCGAGTCTGAAATACAGTTCTTTCATTTTCTTAGCTACAAAATATGATTCTTCCTTCCTTACACATTCACTTTCTGAGCTGCTTCAGAAACACATCTGTTTTCTATCTGTTAAGGGAGAAAAACATGAATGCTTTATTACACCCTATATAATCTAATACATTACATTGCTTATGGGCTGTGTATTTTGTATAAAAAAAAATGCTCTGAAGTCTCTAGAGGTAGAGAGGCACAGACAGATCTAGAAAAGAAAGCTTTCATGGACAAGGACATGCCAGGGACATCCCTCAGATCTTTGAATGGTCAGACTCAGAGGTCCAATCTACTACTTTCAAGACTGACAAGTGATCGCTTAATCCTCTAATAAATTTTATTTACAGAGGAGCACTTAAGATTGCAGGCCACCTGCACACATCTGCTTGGAAGAGCCAGTAGGGTCTGGACGGCACTCTCATTCTTTAATCAGTGAGAGTGAGATAAGTCAAAGTAAGTAGAGGTTGGACCCAGGCCCTTCACAGTGTATTCCCAGGGCATATCCAAGGCACTCTCCACTGTTATATCAGATTCCTTTCCAGACTAGAAGACCACCATGATCAAGGCAACCCCTTCAGTACAATTACTGCCAGGAAAGAAAGCGTTCTCAATTCCCTACTTGCAATTTAATGAGATTCCAAGAGCTATTATGTTCCACTGATAAACTTTATCTGACTCTTTTTGTTTTTATCTTTTAGGAGAATAAAAAGTAGCTGGTAGCCAAGACCAAGTTCACATATATTCTTTTTTATTCATGGAAGAGGTGCCTTTTCAACTATTTTCTTTTTGAATAATCTTTGGGAAAAAATAGTATTCTAAGGAAGAAAACAAAATAAATTATATAAAATTGGACAGAAGATTTGAACAAGTAATTTATAGAGGAGGAAATATGAATAGGCAATAAATATATCAAATAGTCTCAATCGTATTAATACAGTAAAATAAAATAAATATTTAATGACATATATTTTTATTCCTATTGGGTTGGAGGACATTAAGAAGTTTGACAAATCCAAGTGTTGGCAAGGTTGTAAACAAAGGCATTCTTGGCAATTCATAGTGATATTATTGACTTAACCGATTTGAAAAAATGATTTAATAATATCCAGTTAAGGGCAGCCTGGGTGGCTCAGTGGTTTAGTGCTTGCCTTCAGCCCAGGGCATGATCCTGGAGACCCGGGATTGAGTCCCACATCAGGCTCCCTGTTCTCTCTCTCTCTCTCTCTCTCTGTGTGTCTCTCATGAATAAATAAATAAAATCTTAAAAAAATAATATTCAGTTAAGTTAAAGATGCCTATATTTTTATCACCTAGCAATTGCATTCCTTAGTATATATCATGGAGAAACTCTTGCACATATATACTAGAAGGCATGAAAAAGAATGTTCAGAGCAGAATTGCTTAGGAAATCACAAACTGAAAAATAGTAACACACCCATTGGCAGAAGAATGGGAAAGAGTGGTGGTATGTTCACAGAATAGAATCCTCTTATCCGGGATCCCTGGGTGGCGCAGCCGTTTGGCGCCTGCCTTTGGCCCAGGGCGCCATCCTGGAGACCCGGGATCGAATCCCACATCGGGCTCCCGGTGCATGGAGCCTGCTTCTCCCTCTGCCTATGTCTCTGCCTCTCTCTCTTTCTCTCTCTGTGACTATCATAAATAAATAAAAATTAAAAACAAAATTAAAAAAAAAAAGAATCCTCTTATCCATGGAAATGAATTAGAGTCGCAAGTAGTAAAATGATTGCATCTCAAAAATAAAATACTGAAAAAGAAAAAAGCAACTCACCCAAGAGTGTATATAAACAATCATTTATAAAGAATTTTACACCACACAAAAATCTCTTTACGTTGCTAATTAATCTATTAATTTGTAATAAAAGTTCAGAGGAATGCCCAGGAATGATAAAAAACCAATTAAGAATAGGGTTAATTCTCATGGAGAAGGAGGACTATAAGAATCATGTTCTTTTACTATTTGATGTATTATGTCATAATATACAGGCAATCATAGTTTTTCTTTTCACTTTGGATGCCTGGGTGGCTTAGTGGTTGATCATCTGCCTTCAGCTCATGGCATGATCCCAGAGACTCAGGATCCAGTCCTACATCAGGCTTCCTGCATGGAGCCTGCTTCTCCCTCTGCTTGTGTCTCTGACTCTCTCTCTCTCTGTGTATCATGAATAAATAAATAGGAAATCTTTAAAAAAAATTAATTTTCATGTATTGCTGCATGGTTTATATAGGTCAAAATTTTAAATAATATTGGGTATTGTTTCACAATATTTTTGTGAAAATCACATTTCCTTCTTTTTCCAGCAAAACCTGCTTTAGCCTCCAACTTGTCAATGTAGATTAAAAACAAAATAAAACAAACAGACAAAAACTAAATGTGCTTGGGGTATGATAACCACCCTGCTTTTAATTTTTTTTCTTTTTTCAAATTTTTATTTAAATTCTAGTTAGTTAACATAACCACCCTACTTTTTAAACATGTGGCTATGAGAGAAATCAGGATCACAAATGATCCTGAGTATTTGCCTGGGCAAAAACTCTATAAATACGGAAAAAACAGACGGAGTATAAAAATTAAGAAAAGAAATCAAGTGGGTGCCTGGGGGGCTCAGTCAGTTAAGCTTCTGACTTTTGGTTTTGGCTCAGATTGTGATCTCATGGTCCTGAGATAGAGTCCCCTGTGGGCTCTGCACTCAGCACAGAGTCTGTTTGAGATTTTGTCTCCCTCTCTCTCTGCCCTTCCCTCCTCCAACCCCCACATTCACTCTTAAAAAAAAATAAATCTAAAAAAAAAGAATGAATGAAAAGAAAATAGAGTATTTGGTTATATTAAGTTTGAGCTGTCGGGGCTCCTGGGTGGCTCAGTTGGTTGGGTGTCTGCCTTTCACTCAGGTCATGATCCTAGAGTCCCTAGATCAAGCCCTGCATCAGGCTCCCTGCTCAGCTGGGACCCTGCTTCTCACTTTGCTCCTCACTCTACTTGTGCTCTCTCTCTAAAATAAATACATAAAATCTTTTTTAAAAAAAAGTTTGAGCTGTCTTTTAAGCATCCAAACTGAGGTATTAAGTCAAATATTTGATAAAAGTCTAGTCTAGAGCCTATCTAGATAGCAGAAGATCAAAATATGGGTATCATCACCTTATCAATGTCATTTAGAACCATGGTCAGTATCAAAGGATAAAAAATCACACCAACATTTCCAGAAAAGATTCCTGAGGACATAGTTGAGGACAGGAAGTAAGTGGAGCCCATTTGGGAAGAGTGGCCCGCAGTAAGAGAAGGTACACCTCTCCCATAAGAGTAGGAAGATGGAGGAGAGATTGGCCACAGGAAGATTTGTGTTTGTTTGTTATAAAGACTTTTTAATACAGCTTGAAATCCAGCATTATGATGCCCTTGGCATTGGTTTTATCTTTCAATATTCTCCTGGCTATTTGGGGTCTTTTCTGATTCCACACAAATCTTAAGATTATTTGTTCCAACTGTGTGAAGAAAGTCCATGGTATTTTGATAGGGATTGCATTGAATGTGTAAATTGCCCTGGGTAGCATAGACATTTTCACAATACTAATTCTACCAATTCATGAGCATGGAATGTTTTTCCTTTTGTGTCTTCCTCAATTTCTTTCAGAAGGGTTCTGTAGAGTATAGATCCTTTACCTCTTTGGTTAGGTGTATTCCTAGGTATCTTATGCTTTTTGGTGCAATTGTGAATGGGAATCGATTCCTTAACTTCTCTTTCTTCAGTCCCATTGTTAGTGTATAGAAATGGCCATTGATTTTTGGGCATTGACTTTGTATCCTGCCACATTGCTGAACTGCTATATGAGTTCTAGCAACCTCGGGGTCGAGTCTTTTGGGTTTTCTGTATACAGTATCATGTCATCTGTGAAGAGGGAGAGTTTGACTTCTTTACCAATTTGAGTGCCTTTTATTTCTTTTTATTGTCTTATTGCTGAAGCTAGGACTTCTAGTACTATGTTGAATAACAGTGGTGAGACATGAACAGAAATTTCACCAAAGAAGACATACACATGGCCAACAAGCACATGAGAAAATGCTCCGCATCACTTGTCATCAGGGAAATACAAATCAAAATCACAATGAGATACCACCTCACACCAGTGAGAATGGGGAAAATTAACAAGGCAGGAAACATCAAATGTTGGAGAGGATGTGGAGAAAGGGGAACCCTTTTGCACGGTTGGTGGGAATGTGAACTGGTGCAGTCACTCTGGAAAACTGTGTGGAGGTTCCTCAAAGAGTTAAGAATAGAGCTACCCTCTAACCCAGCAATTACACTACTTGGTATTTACCCCAAAGACACAGATGCAGTGAAACGCCAGGACCCCTGCACCCCAATGTTCATAGCAGCAATGTCCACAATAGCCAAACTGTGGAAGGGGCCTTGATGTCCTTCGACAGATGAATGGATAAAGAAGATGTGATATATATGTACAATGTAATATTATTCAACCATCAGAAAGGATGAATACCCACCATTTGCTTCGATGTGGATGGAACTGGAGAGTATTATGCTGAGTGAAGTAAGTCAATTGGAGAAAGACAATCATCATATGGCTTCACTCATACAGGGAATATAAAAAATAGTGAAAGGGATTATAGAGAAAAGGAGGGGAACTCAGTGGGAAAAATTAGAGAAGGAGACAAACCATGAGAGACTCCTAATTCTGGGAAACCAACAAGGAGTGGTGGAAGGGGAGGTGGGTGGGGGAATGGGGTAACCAGATGATGGGCCCTGAGGAAGGCACTTGATGGGATGAGCACTGGGTGTTATACTATATGTTGGCAAATCGAACTTCAATTAAAAAAAAATTCTTTTTAGATGTATTCATTTGAGAGAGAGAGTGAGTGATAGCATGAGCAAGGGAGAACATCAGAGGGAGAGAGTGACTCCCTGCTGAGTGTTGTGACTCCCAACACCAGACTCCATCCTAGGACCCAAGGATTGTGACCTGAGCCCAAAGGCAGACACCCAGCTGACTGAGCTACCTAGGTACCCCATGATGAACTGAGACTCACCCTTCACTCTGTCTGGTTCTAAAGCTAATGCCTACTTATCTTCTTGCCTTCCTCTCCTCTCTGATTGTTACTATTATGGTGTCCACATTCACACTTAGTTCTATTTCCTCTTCCTCTTCACTGCTCTTAACCCACCATGTGTCCCATCCATATCTCAGGATGCAATCAAGCATCCTGAATTGTAACCTCCCTCAGCCAGGTCACAATTGTGCAAGTTGACATAGAGAATTTAAGTTGTGTAGAACCATGTCTTCAAGTGAGATGGGCTTCTAGTATTATGCTTTTGTTATTGGTGCACATATTTATAAAACCAAATGTGAGTGTTTTATTTCAAACTGTGGATTTTTCCTAGAAGAAATGGAATACACTGTGGAAGGGAGGTAAGACCATATATTTTTGTGCACTGACTCAAAGTGTTTCCTCTATGTTTTCTAGGGAAGTGATATATGTGTATGTAAATCTATATGTATATGTGCATGTTATGGATGCACAGGCATATGCTTTTGCAGCATACACACACACTAATAATATATATGCATATACACATCTCCTGACAAAATGTAGAAGAAACATAATAAGTTGGTATGAAAAATATGTGGTCTTATGTCCCTTCCACAGTGTTTTCCACTCCCTCTAGGGAAAATCAGTGCTTTAAAATAAAACATCTTTGTAAGGAGAGAGAGAGTATATTATAAACATATTTAGCAACTGATATGGTACGGACACTGACAGTCAGAACAGATGGTAGCTAAACCATTATTTTGGCCATACTGGAGTGCACTGCTAAATGTCAGCCCTGCCTGTGTGCTCTCAGGACTGCACAATGTACAATGATGGATCCAAAATAAGATACAGACTTTCTATTGAGAAACTCAGAATCTTGATAGCACACATGATAGAGGTCATCATTTCTGCATTAAAATGAAAACCTATGAAGGGCTTTGGGTTTTTCAGGGCAGTTCTGATTCCAGTTATTACTCAGCTATATTAGTCACCATATTATTCTGAAATTCTGGCATTTCATTATGTAACCTATACTTCACATATATCCTTTTACACTCAGTAGTGGCACGGAAACTTTTGTCAGCATTTTGATTTGTGGTTCAAGAGATAGATTCCCATAGGATGGATAACAATGATCTAGCTTTTATCTGAACATGCACATATGTGTTTCTCTCTTTTTTTAAAGAGAAAGGCACTAATGCATATGCAATAAATTCTAAGTAAAGATTTATGGTTTCAAGTATCAAAAAAACTATTCTCTGGACCTCTGTTGGACTTGAACCAGTCTATTTGATGTGAATAGCTCCCATTGCACCCCTAACCGCTAAGGCCACTCTTGGCTGGAAGATGGGAGGAAAGATAAATTGATAAATGCAAATAGGCAAAATAAAGAGAACGTGTTCCTATGACCTTCAGATTCTCTTGATTTACTCCTGGGTTGAAAGAAAATAAAAGTTACTACAAAAGCATTTCAGATATTATAATGACTAAGGGTAATTAGCAGTGAAACATCAATATGGAATTCTGATGATTTTTCTTCTTAATATGCCTATGATTCAGATTAGTATGAAAAGTATGCAGGTAAATTATTTTCAAGCATAAAAATACCACAATGATTTGAAAGTTATTATAAAACCTTGTTTTCATTTTTCAATAAAAAACCTATGGCCTTTAACATAACCCTTTGTGCCATTAGCAAAAACTCTTCTATGCTTAACATTGTGATGAATTACAAATCATATACTGAAGAAGGTAATAGCATTAATTCATTTACTGAGCATAACCATACACCAACAGTGGAGTGACCACTGTAATGTGAAGACAGTGCATTGAATACCTGACAATGTTTCTTTAATTCATTCAAGAAGAGAAAACAGATCCCCAGAATTTGGCGATGGGCAGTATTTGATAAGTAAAAGGATAAAAGAGAATATTTACAGGAAATAAAATACATTGGATGTAACCAAGCATCAGCAAAGATTCCAAGCAGTAGTGACCAAGCACATTTGTAAGACTTCTATGCTGTTCACGTCATCTTGAAGGCAGAATAATAGTGGGTTTGTCTCCAGCTGCCTGATACATGGGAAGAGCTCAAAGCCTCCTGTTTAATAAATAAGATGCAATGTGTCTGGAAGGGAAGGTAATCTATATGAAGGTGAAATGGAAGCCAAAGTTTAAAGCCAGATTATGCAGCCTTGAATGCAAGGCAGCCATCGACTTATATGCAAGAAATGGAGTTGAGTAGGTAGGAATTGCTCCTAGTAATAGAAACCAGATCCTGTTGGACCAAACCTCTAAGAGAGAACAAGCATAAACGCGACAAAATATAAAAGCAACTTCCTAAAGGTATTGGGAAGTTAATAAAAGATACAGATAATGGGCAGGAGTTACCACTTGGGAAAAAGGGAATAGTTCTTGCGATCATTAATTTTATGTGTCATTCCACTGTACCCATAGAGTGCCCAGGCCGAAGATTATTTCTGGGTGGGTTTTGTGCAGATGCTTCTAGATAAGAGCAGCATTTAAATTGGTGAACTCAGTTACGTAGATTGCCCTCTCCAATGAGTGTGCATCCTTAGATCTGTTGAGAGCCTGAATAGAAACAAAGGAAGAAGGAGGAGAAATCCATCTCACCCCCAGCCCACCCTAGTCTCTTGGGATGTGCCAGGACATCAGTCTTTTCCTTTCCTTGAACTGGAATGGATATCATTGGTTCCCCTGGTTTGCAGGCTTTTAGACCACAACTGGAATTAAACTACCATTTTCCTTGAGTCTCCAATTTTGAATAGCACATTTTAGTTTCCATAATAATTATGTGAACCCATTTATCAGAACCTCTTACCCCCAGTATATATTCCCAATATATATATTGATTTCCTCTTTGATTTCTTCACTGAGACCTTCATTGTTTAGCAACATATTATTTAGACTACACATTTGTGGGGTTTTTTCTCCCAGTTTTCTTCTTGTAATTGATTTCTAGGTCCATATTGTGGTCAGAAAAGATACTTGCTATGATTTCAATCTTCTTAAATTTGAGATTTGTTGTGTGGTCTGACATTTAATCTATTCTGAAGAATGTTCCAAGTACACCTGAGAAGAATGAATATTCTGCCGCTTTGGATCAAATGTTCTGTATATATCTATCAAGTCCATTTAGACTAATGTGTTATTCAAGGTCAATGTTTTCTTTCTAACTTTCTATCTGGATTAACTATCCACTGATGTAAGTGAGGTGTTAAAGTCCTCTTTTCTGATATTACTGTCAATTTCTCCTTTTGTACTTGTTACATATTTTGGAGCTCCTATGTTGGGTACATACATATTTACGAGTCTTATATCTCCTTGTTGGACTATCTCTTTATCATTATATAAGGCCCTTCATTGCCTCGTTACAGCATTTGTTTTAATATCTATTTTACCTGATAGAAGGATTGCAATTCCAGCTTTCTTTTCATTTGCCTTTGTGCGGGATATCTTTTCCCATCCCTTCACTTTCAGTCTGTGGTTGCTGTCAGATCTAAAGTGAGCCTCTTGAAGGTAGTAAATAAATGGGTCTTTTTTTTTTCTATCCATGCAACCACCCTATGTCTTTTGATTGGAACATTTAGTCCATTTACATTTAAAGTAATTACTGATAGGTATGTATTTATTTCCATTTTGTTAATTATTTTCTGGTGGGTTTTCTTGTTCTGCATTCCTTTCTTCTGCAATCTTTCCTTGGGATTTGTTGACTCTCTTTAGTGTTATGTTAGATACCTTTCTCTTAATTTTTTTTTGTAGCTGTTACAGAGTTTTTATGTAGTTACTGTGAGGTTCATATATAACATCCTATTACATAGCAGTGTGTTTTAAGCTGTTGATTAAAATTTGAACACTTTATGAAAGCATTATACATTTACATTTACCCTGCCACATTTTCTGTTCTTGATGACATATTTTACATCTTTTTATTCTGTGTATTGCTTAACTAATTATGGCAGATATAGTTTATTTTACTATTTTCTCTTTTAAACTCCAACTAGCTTTATAAGTTGTTGATTCACCACCCTTTCTATGTTTATCTTTACCAGTGAGAATTTTTATTTTTTACATTTTATTTCTTTTTTTAAATAATAAATTTATTTTTTATTGGTGTTCAATTTGCCAACATACAGAATAACACCCAGTGCTCATCCCGTCAAGTGCCCCTGTCAGTGCCCGTCACCCATTCACCCCCACCCCCCGACCTCCTCCCCTTCCACCACCTCTAGTTCATTTCCCAGAGTTAGGAGTCTTCATGTGATGTCTCCCTTTCTGATATTTCCTACCAATCCAATCATGAAATGGGCAAAAGACATGAACATAAATCTCACAGAGGAAGACATAGACATGGCCAACACGCACATGAGAAAATGCTCTGCATCACTTGCCATCAGGGAAATACAAATCAAAACCACAATGAGATACCACCTCACATCAGTGAGAATGGGGAAAATTAACAAGGCAGGAAATCACAAATGTTGGAGACAATGCAGAGAAAAGGGAACCCTCTTGCACTGTTGGTGGGAATGTGAACTGGTGCAGCCACTCTGGAAAACTGTGTGGAGGTTCCTCAAAGAGTTACATTTTATTTCTAATTATAGCCTTTCTTTTCCATTGAAAAGTCCCTTTAATACTTCTGTTAAACTGATTTCATGATGATAGACTTTTGGCTTCTGCTTGTCTGGGGAACTCTTTATCTTCCCTTTAATTGTGAATTATAAACTTGCTGGGTGCAGTAGTCTTGGCTGTAAGTTTTTTTCCTTTCAGCACTTTGAATATATCATGGCATGTTTAGTATTTTCTTTTTACTTTTTAAAGATTTTATTTGTTTATTTATTTATCTGTTTGTTTGACAGATCAAGAGAGAGAGAGAGACAGAGGGAGATCATAAGCTGGGAGAGCAGCAGGCAGAGGGAGAGTAAGTGCATTCGCTGTGGAGTATACCCAATGTAGAGCTTGATCCCAGGACCCTGGGCTCACCACCTGACCTGAGGGCAGAGGCTTTATAGACTGAGCAACCTCGGGAACCCTGTTTAGTATTTTCTTAAAGGTTTGTTTGTTGTTGGGTGGAAAAAAAAAACATATATTATAGCTTGGGAAGCTAATGAAATCTTTAGTTTTTTTCAAGACTGTACTCCAAAGAAAATAGAGAAATAACTCAGGATTATTTTGTGTTTTGGATGTTCCTTGCTGCTTCAAGGAAAGTCTATAAGAGGGAAAGCTTGAGCAAGAGTGAGCCTATGTGCAGGTAAAATGGAATGAAATTGAGCTCTGGGGATTAAGGAATGCCTTAAATTTAAACCAAATGGAAATCCAAAGCTGGGGAGTCTTTGGGATGGAAGAACATCACTGCTTCTATAGACAAAACAGCAAGTGATAAAGTTCCAGATCTTTCTCAAGCATAGATCGTTAAGATTTGTCCACCAAAAAATATAGCTTAAAGGTTATCCCAAATAAAGGTCACTGAAGCTTGCTGTTTAAATGACTTCAAAGAATCACAATTAAAATGAAGAGAGAGAGAGATAAGCCAAACATGGAGGCCAGAAAACAAAATTGAAAGTGGAGGCTCCAGATTTATGTGTAGAAGAAAGCTTCAAGTGTTTGCTTGCACTTGGACCTAACTGGAAGCATGTAGACTGAATATCTACTAAGTCTGAGGTCATTATATTGCCAAACAGATGATACGCCAAATTAAAAAATGCCTGTGCTCATTCTATCCCTGAAACAATGCTCATCTTGTATTTTTAAGAGTTACAAAACTCTGCAACTCCAAGAATTGAATACTTTTTTTCATCTTCTTCAGTGTTGCTCCCAAAGTTAGGGGAACAAAAGAACGTCTCAGATGGTAAAGCCAGGACTCCTGGAACATAACAGAGAGGAGAGTTTCTCATAGAGTATAGATCAGGGCCCTAATCAAGAAATTGTGCTGCCAGGTCAGGAGTATTTGCAATGCCTGCTTAGCAGGATATGACCACTAATTGAATCACCAACTCCTTTGTGTTTTCCATTCTCCCTTTTTCCCGTTGGGAATTTTTGTTTCTTTTTATATTTATCTATTTATTTATTTTTAAAGATTTTACTTATTTACTTATTTTTAGAGAGAAAAGAGAGTGCATGGGGGATGAAAAAGGGGGGAGGGAGAGGGAGAAAGAAAGAATCTCAAGTAGACCCTCAGTTTAGCATGCAGCCCCATGTGGAACTTCATCTCAAGACCCTGAGATCATGATCTGAGCCAAAACCAAGGGTAGGAGGTTTAACCAACTGAGCCACCCAGGCATGACTACCTTGTACACTTGTATGAAATCATAATCCCTTGAAAGTAGGGGATGTTACTAAGTTTTCCTTTATTCTTATATCTGCGACAACAAATATGAGGTAATAAATACCATAATCCTCTTGGTTGCAGAAACTGTTTTAAACATCTTTATCTTCTAGTATTAAATACAGTACCTGGTATGTAGGAAGCACCCAATAAATATTTAGTCACATGAGTAAATGTAGGCATGAATGGGAATATTTTCATCTTCTCTAATTCTAATATTTGAAATAAAATGTGACATCTTTTAATCATCTTTCTCTTTGCTCTCCCTGCTAAAGCTGTTTTTACAGAAAAGAAGATTGCATGTGTGTGATGTTCTGACAATAGTTTCTATTTATAGTTCACAAAGAAAAAAAAAGAAAGCTATGTGAAAATCCTATAACTGATTTTTTTTTTTTTTGGAAGGTTGGGAAACTACTTTAAAGCTAAAAACAATCTTGTAAATTAATTCTCAGGTGAAGGCAGAAAGGAAGACATTCTCTCAGAGTTCAGAACTAGCCCAGAAGTAGGAGGGAGGCAGTGGCAGAGGCCACACTTTAAGAATACTAGAAAAGATTTTATAACAAATTAGGCTCCAGATGAAACTGCTCCTGATGTTACAGGCCATCATTATGCACAGCTATGAAACGCTTGTATGCATTAATAATAAAGATCAGTGTCGCCTTCTAGGGAAAAATAGAGGCTTCTTTTAATTAACTTAAATTTTTTATCAAATTGATTGAAAAGCTCTTATCTTTTTTAATTTCTTTTCTTTTTTTTTTAATATCAAGTATTTTGCGCATGGGCTCAGAGACATTTATCCTTACCAGTTGATGTTTTTTAAATGACATGCTTTGTGGTTCACAAGTACCAGAGTGATAAGCCAGAAGCAAGCCAGGAAATGCAATGGACAAACCTATATAATTCATTGCAAGAAAAAATAACTTTCTCATAGGCAAAGTGTGAACATAGCATTCCCTTCTAGTAAGGCGCTGAAAGGCAGTCGTGTGTTGAAAGAGGACATTGCTACTATACACGTCTCTCTCATCCATGCACTGTAGGCCAGAACTCTGTTGGACATCCTAGGGAAGACACATTTTGCTAATTCTTGATGTGTGTGCATTCACACACATCAATAGTGATTTTGTTTTCTAATTGTGGTTCCAAGTGAATTGACTTCCTCAGTGAATGCAGCCCTCCAATCTCTAAAGTTCAACTCTCAGAGACATCAGTAGAGCATCTTCATGAACCTGGAGATAGATGTTAGAGCCACTTGCATTTGAACTGAAGTTGAAGCCATGGAGGTGAGTTAAATCTTCTAAGGTGAATAGAAAGAAAAGAAGAATTCTACCGAGTTTTACCTGTTTTTTTTTGCTGCAAATCTAGAATGAACTTGACTTGGTGTGTTTTATTTAATGTAATGTACTTATACTTGCAGTTCTCTACTGAGTTTAAATTATTTGCATACTTCTTGGTTACAAGTGAGAATCGTGCTCATTTTAGTAATATCAGTGGTTGAAATGTTTAAAATCATTTATAGTTAAAGCAATGGGCAGTAATAATTTTGGGAGGACATGGTTTTAGGATAAAAAATGATGGCTCCCTCCATAAATAATCCCTCCACTGATCCACCTGCTCTTGGTAGTTAGATACAGATTCAAGCAGAGCCATACCTGTAAAACTCTTGAATTGTGAGCTTTTCTGGAAATCTAATAAATAACATGGACCTTCTCCCCCAGAAAAATCATATATGCATTTACATATCAAATTTTACATATTATTTAGAGAGCTCATAGAACTCCTATATTCCATTGTAAATCTCAAGTTGAGAAGTGAAAAAAATCTTTAGCTCGTCCCAGAAGATGATTTTCTACCCTTACTCATCTGTGACCTGAGTCCTCAAAGATCCACACAAATAGAGAGGGAGGAACCCAAATCAGCTAATCTGGCCTTCTGCCGGGATTTCAGAGTCAATTTTTAGGGCAGTTAGAGAGAGTTAGGAAAATACAAGGGTATTTCCCATTCCAGGTAGCATAGCAGCTTTATGTCCTCAATGTTCTGACCATGGAGATAAATGACAAATAATATACAACATAAATAAAAATGGAATAAAATCTTAGCTCTTTCTAATGTCAGACAGTTACATTTTGTTGAATGCTGTTTTGACTCCAGTCCTTTGTTATCCTCTTGCAACAGTTCTCAAAGTTCAATCCCTCTTAATACACAGAATGTAGAAAATATAAATATAAAAATGTAAATGGGTTTGTGCAAAATAAAACATGGGCAAAATAGAAAAAAATGGAGGCCAAATAACCCCTGCCCAGACCTAATCACAGTAACAACGGGCCTCTAAGAACTGTGTCCCCAGTCTGTCATCATGATACCTATTCAAGGAATCTAAAGGTGAATCATATGTGATTGCTATGCTGGATATCATGGGACTTCATTTAATAAAAGGTTCAGACTCAAAATTTGTATTGGTTCCGGTTTGCTCAGAAAAACTGAAATGATACACATGAAAGAATTTACTTAAACAAAAATGAAGTTATTATGACTATTTGATCATACACAATTATGCACAAAGCTAGGAAAGTAATGATATATAAGGCATCAGTTAGAGAATCAGAAAGAACATCATGAAGCTGGAGAGTTAAGGTGAGCTAGTGTCAAAGGCTTGGAAGCATCTCAGTCTGGCAGCATGACTGATCTCTTTGGAGGTCAGCAAACTGGGCAGGCAGGTAGGAAAGATTGATGCAGAAAGAGGAAAGACAAGAACAACCAGAGCCTACATCTGTTTCTCACTGCATTCAACTCCAACATCTGGTGACTTTCAGAAGAGACAGTTTCTATTTACACAGTGACACATATCCATGGTCCAAGACTCAGAGAAGCAGGAGAAGACCTATAGCTACATTGGAGTTGTCTGTGGGTCCAGCTGCCACCCCACCAACAAAGTGAGTGAGCAGATTTTTCTGGGTCCTCCACTCAACTCCAAGTGACTGTTACTTCACTCTGCCTCTCAACTCTTGTGCTAATTTTCCTGGTGTTCCACCAAACTCATAACTATATATAAAAGAAAATCTTGGGATATTCAGTTGCAGCTTAGCTAAGCTGACATAGTACAGAACAGCACCATTCATGCTTTGTCAACTTGACATTCATATGCTCTTCTAACTATATTTTACTTCCAAATAATGACAATAGCAAAATCACACTTCTGCCTAAAATGATGGAATCATACCTTTTACAACTAAAAATACACTCAACTTTTCCCAGGAAAGGATGCAAAACTCAAATTACTGTTTATCCCTCTTTGGGTAATAATTTTTCCTAGTAACATTCCTCTTTTGGTAACCTATAAAGTTGGGATTGAACAGTGGGAAAGAATTAGTTAATACATGTGCAAATATAGTTACATTAAGATAAGGCAGATACTTTCCAGAAGGATCAGATGGCTGTGGATGATACTTAGAATATTTCTTCTTTCACTAACTCTTCCATATTCCCCTTGATTTCAGCAAGAAACTTGAGTAGCTATGATTTCTTGTCTGGTGGAGTGACCTCAGCCTTTATTCCTGTCCAGTCCATTAGCAGGCCTTTGTGTATCCAGTTGTTTAGTTTTTCAGTAACTTTTATTGGGAGACATAGGAATACTAATAGGTACCTTAGGGACCTCCTGCTTCCCAGGCATACTCACTGTATGCCCACTATAGTAACAACACAATTCCTTCTTGATAGTCAGCTATATCATGCCAGCATATACAAAATTCTCAATCACCCCCTACTGATTCATTAGTATAAGAAGCACAAAGTAGTCAGGGAGATGTCTCACCTTCCATTTTAATGAAATATATCCTGTAAACTCTGACAAAAGCATTCCTCCCTTGGAAATGAAGACTTCTAAATCAGTGGTTTAAAGTTATAGGAGAAAGAAACAAAAAATTCCCTAATGTTTCGTTAGCAGTAAGAATTAGAAGAGAAGCTTGCAGATCCATCCCTGACTCTCAAACTCATGAGTCTTTGCTATGGAGGAAATAGCATCATATATTCACTACAGATATATAGCATAGAACACATTATGAAGAACATGATTCCAACCCTGCAAGATGACGCTATCCAGCTGGCACTAAATGATGATTTTACCATTCTGTTGGGCTAGTTGCTTTATCATGATGAGAAACTGAGAAACATGGTAAGGCCAATGAGTTTCATGAGCATAAGTCCATTACTAACTTTATTTGCTATAAAGTTAATTCCAACACTTTGGAATTATTTGTAATTTGAGGTATACTGTGAAGTTTCACAGGTCATTCTGTAAATCTATAGTTTGGGCAGAGGCATTGTGGACAGGAAAGGCAAATCCACATCTAAAATATGTGTGTACTCAAGTGAGAACAAAGCACTTTCCCTCTCATGATCCCCTGGGTTCATGAGGAGCTCACATTGGTCTCTGCTGTTAGCAGGTAGGACATTAAGCAGTTGTAGCAACAGGCCATCTTTAGGGATTGGAAATCCTTGTTGTTGAGCCTATGTATAACCTCTATTCCTGCTACCGTGGTTGATTTGCCCAATTGCCCTTTAAGCAAAGGCAAGAGCAACTGCATAAAGAGATATTGAATAGAAATAATCATCTTATTCATATGATTCTGAAGATACTCTTCTGCTGAGCTTTCTTTTTGGCAGACAGTCACAAGAAGCAAAAATCTTCACTTTGCACCAAGTTAAAGAAGTCTGCCTATAAAATTTTTCCCCAGAATTTCTTAAAACTAATTTTCCAGATTTGTTCTATCTAGGACTCTAAGAGGAACTCTTGGTCATTGCCCATCACAATTTCTCCTTCTAGACTAAATAAATAGGGGGGATTATTTGAAGTTCTACTCACTAGGAAGATTTTCCTATACCACAATCTTTCAGGGCCACCCTACACACTGAAACTATAATGTTGCATAGGCTGTCAGTCTTCAGATGAGGCTAGCATATTGTGAAATAACCAGTTATAAATGACTTTTTTTCCTTTTTTAGTAGCTGCACATAGGTGCCTTCATGTAAGATCATTTCTATGGGTTGAGAGAGAGAGAAGGCAATGTAGTAGGAATAAGAGTTGTGAGTGTCTGCTCTAAGAAATACCATTCCTACCTGATAGAATGCTGCTTTATAAGGTAATCTTTATTACTTGTGAGTCAGACAACCTCCAGTTCATAATGAGCAGTTCCTGTTGCATGGTGGCTTGGCAATCCATTGTCAAGCATTTAGCCTTCTGTAAGCCAGAAGCCAGTTCTCAAATGGAGAATATTTATCTGCAGAGAGTTATATAGTTAAAGTCTGAAATCTAAAGTCTGTATTTATATGTACCTGTAGATACCTGCCAAATACTCCGTATAGTATCCCTAATTACCAAAGTCCCATTAATTTCCAACATATCTTCTTGGTCATTTGATCTTAGTACAGAGAAGCTTGAATGACAACCTGGATATATCATAGACTGTCTCTTCTTCTGGGTCCTACTCAGAACCTTTGAGTCACTTGGTAAGTAGGTTTGAATAGTGCACCCAAATGAGATGTATATTGCTTCCAAAATTCAGAAAGATCCACTAGCTATTGTGTCTCATATAGTAGTAATCAGAGGCAAACACTTATCCTTTACCTTAAAAGGGATAGTTCAACAAGTCTCAGACAAGTAGAACCCTATGAAGTTCACTGATCTGGTAAGCCCTTGAATTCTTGTTGCATTTATACCCACTATTTTGCCATTCATATGCCTTACCACGTTGTTTAGATAGTTGTGACTTCTGACTCATCAGCTCTAATCAGCATAATACAGTGAAATACAACAAGATAATGTCCTCTGGAATATAGAAGTAGTCAATATCCCTGATAGGTAGATTAGGACAAAAAACCAGAAAAATGATAGGGCCCTGAAATGGGACTGTGAAGAGTAATGTCTTCTGCCTAAGCCAAATAGGTGAGTTGAAGATGGTGAGGTTAGAATCACATTGAGGAGTTCAGTAGTTCAGTAGTCCTGTATAAGACATCTACCATGGAGGAGGCCACTATAAGTTCTTCAAGAAAGGCAGGAGCAATTCCCTCAGTTGGGAGAGGAAAGTTGCTTGTACTGGAAGATTTTCAGGCTCTAGAGGGTCAAAGACCCCAGTTTCATTGTGAGTCTGTTCCTATGACCCCATCCTACTTGTCAGGGTTTCACTCCATCTCATTCCATCAATGCCCTAGTGGTAACATAAAAGACTTTGCAGAGGGTGTGAATTTCACCTGAAATGTAATTCAGCAACCCCACGAAGAGAAATTTAGTTTGTTTTCATAAACCCGGTCTCTGTGGGTACTCAAGTTCCCTAATGCACTTAGAAGATGGTCAACTAAACCCTCAATCTTTTTATTTAAAAGAAATATACTATGATAACAGCTACTTGTACACCAAGTTGTGTCTTCCATAGCTACTTGATTTGAAGTGCACATAAATTATAACTTAAGAAATTTGCTACTCTATGGCATGAACAATCAATGTTCTTTTACCACTACAGAGAGGGTCATTGATTTCTTTAAAATGAATTAAATCAGAAAACCAATTCCAGATATCTGGAACCAATTTGGGAAGCCTATATGAAACCTTTTTGGAACTAAGAGCTATATCAGTTAGGGTGTATCAAGGGAGTTAAATTATAATGAGTCATTTGGAGAATGGGATGTATATAAAGACTGGAATTTATACAATAGTGGAAGAAGCTGGGGAAGTAAGGTTCTGAAAGTAGATAGCTGGCAGATGAGATAAAAGTTACTAATCATAAACCATAAAGATGGGGTGGTAAAGGGGTCTATGGAAGACCATCAAAATCATCTGGTGATGGTTTTCTAGTCATTGAATGTCTTTGGGAGAAAGATGGAAGACTGGGAGGAAAACTGGATGCCAAGCAAGAGCAGTCTGGAACCTAAGAGAACAAACTAGAGCCCATGAAGGCAAACTGGATCCCATTTCTGTTGATTACTGATGATGCCATTTCTGATGATGTAGATGGTCTGCATGAGGTACTCTTTCCTTTTCTCATGGAAAAAAAAAAAGTTTGTCTAGGACGTAAGGTAGTTGAAGGAGCTGGAGGAGCCTGATTGTTGTTCCAAACCTATGAGGTTAATGGTAGATCAGGAATAATGAACAGTCCATTGATGGCCTCTGGGGTTCTGTTTTGACCTTCCATATGTATTGGCTGATCTTTCACCCCCCGTTTCTACATCTCAGGCAGAAATCTTTGAAGACCAATTTTAACACAGGCTCACACGGGGAAGAGAATCTTGGGAAGCCTCTCCCCATTCTGCTTGTATTTTAGACATAGAGTGCAATTAGGATTAGTACTCTCTCACTGTATGACTCCACAGTCTCAGTTCCTAAATCCATTGTACGCACAATTTATAGATGAGGAAATTAAAACTCAGAGAAACCTGGAATTTGTACAAGCCCCCTCTCAATCCCAAAGCCATCTATTGAACAGTCACTGTGTATCAGATAGTTGATGAGTGCTCGGAGAAACAAAGATAAATACAAATCAGTCTCTTATTCCAACCCTCTCTTTTTCTCAATTATCCTTTGGACGGTTTATTTCATTCTTTTTCTCAGCTAAAGGCAAATTTTCTGTACAAGTTTCCAAAAATCTGTACCCTTGTTGAGCTTCACAGTTTGAGAGCACAAATAACCCAAATGATCTTTGTTTCTTTGCACAGTACATCTGCCAGATCAAGGAAGAAAATTTCCCATGGTGTATCTAACCCATACTTGGGGGTTTTGTCAGGATTTTAAACTCACATTCAAAACTTATGTGTTTTATTTCATCTAAAAATATCATTGATTTTATCCTCTCAATGTGTTTCCCAATATCATCATTGTTCCTAATCCACTTATCAATGGTATGTCTGCCCTTGAAGAGAAGCTCTACTTCAGTTCTACTTTCCTACCATATACGATTGGAACAAACACTAAGAAAAGAATGGAATAAGCATTGAGACATCAAAGGTTTGGGATTATGAATCATATAAGCTTGTCTGTCATTTCCAAGAGTTCCATTATAACGTTGGGATCGAAATGCACAGATTATATTGCCAGATTTTCACCCTTTCTAGTCTCTGTTATATTAAAGAGGACAAACAATTAAAGTGTGAGTATTGGGAGTGGGCCAGTAGGACAAATTAATATGCTAGGGTGAAAATTCTAAAGGAAAAAATAAAGAAATGTGTAAACATGAATAATATAATTTTTGTCAGCTTGGCATTTAAAACCATTTGTAAGAGCTGTGATCTATTGGAAAATGTTTTCTATCTAGCTATTTTTTTAGTCACTGCCGTAAGACTTATCCCCATCACTGCTTGTCTCCCATTTTTACTGCCTACAGTGGCACCTCCTCCAGCTCTTTAATGTAAAAAGACCCACAGCATACAGCCAGGCAAGATTAAAGGTCTTCCCTGACGTGGAATGAAGGAATTATACAGTTTGCACGAGAAAAGATAATAAAAGAGTGAGTCTATAGAAATACTTTGATGAATTATATAGAGGCAATTTTCTGACATTAGTAATGTAGGGCAGAAGACAATGTTTCTGATATATAGATGTAAATTCATCATCCAGACTCCATTAAAGAGAACTACAAAAGATCCATTGATTTAAGCATTGCTTACAAGAGCTATTGGGTAATGGTAGCAGGCCCCTTCCGTGAAACTTGGTCACAATAATAAGTCAGGGCTCATGTGGATGAGACAGCCACCTTTTTGGGAATGTTACAAATAACAAGAAGCCATAGGGCAGAGTTCCATCACCTGGATCTGTGACTATAGTGCCAGTTCCAGGGTTTGACATTACATGCTAACATGCATATTTCACAAATCATGCCTTTGACCACTGAATTACCTATGCTATAGTGAAATGCAATAATTGGGTCTTAAAAATGAACAAAAATACCCATTGAAAGTTTCTTCTAAAAAACTGTGGCTTTACTTTTTCCATCCATATCCCATTCTAAAAAAGGATTATTTTAGATACCAATGATATTTTACCCTTTTAATATGAGGGGACATTTCGCTATAAGAACAATTGTAAGAATACTTCCTTTATTTCATGCTCACTGGCAGAAAAAAAAAAAAAAAGCACAAAAACAAATGAGCATTATGTATGAGGTTCCCTAAACTTTTGTTGTATCTTATCTGCAAACCATAAACCTGCTACCTGCTTTTGTGTATAAAATAATAAAAAGAAATCTTTCTTCTACATCCAGATGTTTGTTTTCTTATTTACAAGAAGCCAGTGCCCTTTACCCTCTTTCTATCCCACTTCTCTGGCAATCCTTTTGATGATTGTTTATTTTACAAAAGCAAAAAACAGCACATGAGTCTGAGCAAGACCATCAGATTTAATTCATTTATGCAAAATCAACATAGAAATCTAGATAGCAGGGGTTCCTGGATGGCTCAGTGGGTTAAGCGGCCAACTCAGGTCATGATCTCAGGGTCCTGAGATTGAGCCCTGAGTCTGGCTCCATGCTCAGTGAAGAGTTTGCTTGAGGATTCTCTCTCTTGCTGCCCCTCCCTACCACTCCCTCTCTCCCCCTGCCCCCTATCTCTCAGGTAAATAAATAAATCTGAAAGAAAGAAAGAAAGAAAGAAAGAAAGAAAGAAAGAAAGAAAGAAAGAAAGAAAGAAAGAAAGAAAGAAAGAAAGAAAGAAAGAAAGAAAAAAGAAAGAAAGAAAAGAAAAGAAAAAAGAAAAAAGGAAAGAAAGAAAAGAAATCTGGATAGCAGGCTGAGAACTCTTAGTCTTAACAGCAAGTGCCTTGCTAATTGTAAATCTTATAAACTAGTACGTGTATGGGACTTTTCTTAAAGTCCCCAAAGGATGAGAACATCATGATCTCATTTGAAACCACAAATCAGTGTTCAGCATTCTTACTTCTAACTCTGGACCCCTTTCCTCAGTTTATAGGAGTATGATAAATCTCCCAATCTCTATCAATTCCAGAGGAACTCTTTGAGAGTTAGATGGAAGTTAGGGATGCTTTTCCAAGGAAAATGTCACATGGTGTGCACACACACACACACACACACACACACACACTAAAACACATTTTCATGCAATATCAAGGAGTATATGGACTCCCTGGTGCCCACCCACTAATTCCCTACAGACCCCCAGACAGACCCCATATGAAGAATTCTTACCTATAGAATAAGTATCATGGAGAGCACCTGGGTGGCTCAGTGGTTGAGTGTCTGACTTTGGCTCAGGTCATGATCCCAGGTCCTGGGATAAGAGTCCCACAACAGGCTAGCTGCTCAGCGGGGAGTCTGCTTTTCCCTCTGCGTATGTCTTTGCCCCCCTCTCTCTCTATGTCTCTCATGATAAATAAATAAATTTTTTTAAGATTTTATTTATTATCATGACAGACACACACAGAGAGAGAGAGAGAGAGAGAGAGGTGGAGATACAGGTGAGGGAGAAGCAGGCTCCATGCAGGGAGCCTGATGTGGGACTCAATCCCAGGTCTCCAGGATCACACCCCGGGCTGAAGGCTGCGCTAAACCATTGGGCCACCGGGGCTGCCCAAATAAATAAAATCTTTTAAAAAAAGGTATTATGGAAAACTCCTTGCTTTAAAATATGCTTTTCAGGAGGATATATTTTGCATTTTAATTAATAATAAAACCTATTATTATTGATATATTTAAAAATGTGCAAAATCCCTAAGAAGTAAATAAAGGTGAGAACAAAGATTTTTAATAGATATAAATTTAAATGCCAGATACTAATAAATCACAACAAGCTTCGGGTCATAATCAGTTCTAATCTGAACTGGTATCTGCATTTGGACTAATCGCTATATATTAGTTTTGATATAGTTGTGGGGCTAATTATTCTTTTTAAAGCAAATAATGTCATTCCCAGCCTCACAATCTTCAAAGGCTCCCCTCTGTGTGTGAGATGAGTAGAGCATGAAAAAACTTTTGCTACTGGTCCTTGCCTTCCTTTGCTGAACCACATTTTATCATTCCCCCAAAGGCATTTGGCACTTTCAAGTAATTTCAGAATATTTGAGATTCACTAGGGTGGATGAATTCCCTCACTCTTTTGTTGATGGTTTAAAATGGTAGCAGTCGGTTGAGCGTCCGACCCTTAGCTTCCACTCAGGTGGCGATTTCAGGGTCATGGGATTGAATCCCATTTCAGGCTCTGCTTTCCACAGGGAATCTGCTTGAGATTCTCTCTCCTTCTCTGTCTGCACCTCCCCCCACTCTCTCTTTCTCTAAATTAAATAAATAAATCTTAATAAAATAAAAATTAATTAAAATATTTCTAAGTGTACCAAACAGTGGCATTAAATACGTTTACATTGGTGTACAAACACCACCACCACCTATTCCCAGAACTCTTTTCATTTTGCAAAACTGAATCTCTACCCATTAATCTCATCCATTTCAGATTTTTTTCATTTTATATACAGTACATTTTATTTATCCATTCATCTCCATTGATAAACACTTGAGTTTCTTCCACACTTTGACTCTTGTGACCAATACTGCTATAAACATGAGTGTCTGATATTTCTTGGTTTCCCTGCTTTAAATTCTTTGGTGAATATACCCAGAAGTGAAATTGTTGGATTATATGGCAATTGAATTTTTAACTCTTTGAGGAAACACCATATTGTTTTCCATTGAAGCTGTGCCATTTTACATTCCCACCAGCAGGGCACCATGTTTCTGATTTCTCCACATGCTTGTAAGGAATTACTATTATCTGTTTTTTGTTTGTTTGTTTTGCTAATAGCCATCCTGATAGGTGTGAAGTGGTATCCCATTGTGGTTCTAATTTACAATCCCTTCATGATTAGTGATGTTGAGCATCTTTTCCTATGCTTTTTGACCTTCTGACTCTCTTTGGAGAAATGTCTACTTAAGTTCTTTGCCCTCAAAGACTAACTAAAATGGATCAAAGACCTACATGTAAGAGCTAAAACTGAAACTCTTAGAAGAAAACATAGAAGAAAATCCTCATGGCATTGGATTTGGTAGTGATTTCTTGGATAGGACACCAAAGGCATAAGCCACAAGAGAAAAGTAAAGCTAGACTTCATTAAAATGTGAAACTTTTGTGCATTAAAAAAAACCACTGTCAATAGAATAAAAAGAAAATCCACAGAATGGGAGAAAAAATGGCAAGTCAGACATCTGAAAAGGGACTGATATTCAGAATATATACAGAACTCCCCAAACTCAGCATTTTAAATGTTGGATGAAGGGCAATCATCAGAGTATTTGCATATTATCCTCCACAGCAGCAGTAGCTCCCCACCTGCCTTTAAAACTGGTTTTGTCTCAATTCAGGCTAAGAAGTCTGAACTGATAGTGATGTGCTGGTGGGGATTTAACTACTTGCTCAAAAAGCTGGTGAGTTATGAGCAAGTAATTAAGAAGGGAAGCAGGTTGGCCCAAGCAAAAGATACTCAAGACAGAGGCGCTTTAACTGGGCAGGGGGAAGAAGTGGGGAACCAACATTTTAATTCCAAAACACTTGCTCTTTCTTTATAACACAATGTGACTAAAATCTATGAAATTCTACAGGAAGGTAAGAAGCGGAGGACCAGCCTCACATGGAAATTATTGTCCAATTTTGTAGGATAGCAGTGACGGGACCTCAGTGGAAATGAAAGGTAGCAGAAGGGGAATGGTAAATCATGTGAGAATAATGCAGAACTTGATTGGGTTCTCCATTTAGCAAGGAGAACTTAGGTCTGCATATGATCTTACCCTTGATCTTATGGTTGAATTTTTAAAAACATAGCCCTGGTGACATATCCATCCTTTCCCTAACCTTCTTTATCCACTTCATCCCTCTGATACCCCTTCTGCTGGAAAAAGCCCAGTGACAATGCCTGTCCTACACAAGTAGCAGTCACATGTTAATTAAGGTAAGGAGAGGCAACATTGTATTATCTATTGAGCGAATGATTGAGCAAGATAAAAAGGGAAATTAATGAAACAATGGAAAACCTGAAATTTAGAGTAACTAGTTCCTCCCTCCATGACAAGAGGGAACAGGATCTTAGAGGGCTAGCAAATCAAGTGTGGGCACACTCTGATCCTTTATCTTGTAGGTTTGTTCACATTTGGAATCCTATTCTAGGTAGCTTCTATAAAGAGAAATTTACTGCAGCTGGAATTACATGTTTGAATAGAACATCAAACAACTAGAATTTAAGAATTATGCTGATTCTTATTTCATGTATCAGAAATGAATGAAGCTGAATATTGATTTAATATTGGTAATATCTTCACCTTTTAATGTTTAAACTAAATGGTCATTCGTGTGAGTTAGTGAAAGATTCAAAAATGTCTTACTCTTTCTTTTTATTCTTATTTTTGAGAGTTATTCATAACCAAAACAGGCATGAAACACCAGAGGTGTCTTATTTTTTGAAATAATTAGAGTGATGACACTTCTGATTATTCTTTCATAAGAAGAAAACTCTAGGTTGTGCTGGTGCAAAAGATACGACCTTTTTTTTTTTCTAAGTAGGATTAACAATGATGTGAGCTTCCTTGTGGAAGATGATTCTCTTTGCCACCAAGCTGGTATTAATTTCCTGTTCAAAAGGGGCTATATTGTCAATGTGACACTTTAATCAGCCACCAATGTGGCTGAGAAAAGCCGACTTCACAATCAATGTCAGTGTATTTCATGTAGTCTCAATACTGCTTAGTCATTTTGCTTCAGAAGTGCGTGAGGAGGGTCAATACATTTCATTAGTTTGTTTCATCTAAAGGAGAGTACAACATGAGAACTTTGATTATATTATAAGAATTGCCTTAATGTGACACGGATTCCTTGATTGTGCAATATCAGACATTCAAGTGCTGGAGGGCAACCAAATTATCCTTCACCGAAACATTTATCTAGCCACCACCAGCAAAATACGCTGCAAATGAACGAAAAAGGACTCTAACTTGATTTACATAGTAGAGATGAGATTATGTGGTTGTAAATGCATTATAAAACAGGATCCTGCAGATGAACGTTGAAAGATGCCAGTGAAATGTAGCAATTCTTTTTCACCATCTAATTGTGGCAGTAAAAATATTTATGATTCTAAAATTTAATAGTCATTTTAATTGTATTCCCACATAATTAACTGCATTTTTTTCTCAATGAACTTTCGAGCTTCATGACCATCAAATAAATATGAAGTGACTGTGTTAGTCCCATATGATCCTTTCCTTTAGAAATCTTTGATGGCATCTTAATCCGATAACCCAGTTTACTTTCTCCTCTGATCTCTCACTGAGGTGAAGAGGCTCCCACTTTTTTCCTTATGAAATGGATCTTATAGAAACATCTATTCACTTCGACTTTTATTATATAATTTGGCACAGTTCCTTATGTTTTTGTTTTGTTTTGTTTGTTTTGTTTTATTACATTTCTTTAAGTACCTGTACCATTTGATAGAATAGTATAAAGTCAAGATCTAAAGAATTATAAATAAAGCCTATTTTAAGTCAATTTCTGAATATAGATTTCCTTTGTTCTCAGATTCTGTACTGTTGGTATCGTCTGGTGTGTTCGTTTGCCATCTACTCATTTGTAGGTGAAAGCATTTAGAGCAAATATCTAGGCTCCTTCCTCTTTTTGGCCTTCATTTTTTCCAGTCTTGTTGCAGCTGCCTAAAATTCCTTGGAGGAATCCAGAAGCCTCTGCACTTCGGGTTCCATGCTGATTTCTGTTGCTTGGGCTTGAATCTTTCTTTTCCCAAAGGCTTTGCTTGGGGTTTGTCAAATCAGTAATTCTTGTTCTCCACTGTGTCCTGGAGAGCATCTATCTAGCCAGAACTTCTGGTCCAACTCATTGCTCAGTATCTTTTCCAGGCATCTTTGGGTGGTCCAGCAAACAGAACTCTGATATATTTTTAACAAAATCACAATTTTATTTTTCCCTTCACTCTCTTTCTAGAGAAAAAAAAAAACTCACGTCAAATATATTCTATTATATAGAATGTTATTTCTCCAAAATACTAAAGTAAAATCCCTAAATACACCTTATATTGCACTTATTAATACATTAGCATAACAAAACATGATATAAAAACTCATATGTCATTAAGGCCTTTTTTTTTGTAGTCACTTTCATTTTGTAAGTAAAATCGGCATTTTTATTTTTTGCCAAGAAATAAAGATCATGTAAAAATGAGATTTGATGTTGCAATATATTATTTCCTTCCAAAAATATATTTATGGATTTAAAACCCATTATGGGGGAATCCCTGGGTGGCTCAGTGGTTTAGCCCCTGCCTTCTGCCCAGAGCATGATCCTGGAATCCTGGGATTGAGTCCCACATCAGGCTCTCTGAATGGAGCCTGCTTCTCCCTCTGCCTGTGTCTCTGCCTCTCTCTCTGTGTCTCTCTCTGTCTCTCATGAATAAATAAATAAAATATTTTTTAAAAAAATATAAAAATAAAAAATAAAACCCATTATGAAAAAGTCATTTGTAGTGTTGCTAATTACTATTATTTCCATTTTATAACAGTCTAAAAATAGATATAGTTTGCTAGTAGTTGTAATCCAGAATAACCAAACAGAATAGTTTTTAGCATAGATTCTGGCAAAAATGTGGATTAGTGAACAAGTAAAGAACTAGAACATTGATACAGAAAGACATAGGGTCTGTCTTATAAAGGGGGCAAAGGGTATCCATTTGTTCTTGTATCCTTTGTCCCCAGTAGTATGTTAGAATCTCTTTCAGCTAGAATGTCTTTGACTGCTAGTGACAAAGTAACCAAAACTCATGTAGTGGCTCCTGGATGACTCAGCCAGTTAAATATCTGCATTCGGCTCCCATCATGATCCCAGGACCCTGGGGTCAAACCCTGCATTAGGCTCCCTGCTCAGCAGGGAGTCTGCATCTCCCACTCCACACTGTCCCCCCGCTGTGATTTCTCTAGCTCTCTCTCTCAGATAAATAAAATATTTTTTTAAAGTCATGTAAAAATAAAGGTTATTTCTCACACATAAGAAGAAATCTAAAGTTAAATGGACTAAATGTGGGGTTATTTTTCAAATACAATTTTTTCCCTCTTTTCACATACCCATCCTTGTCATGATGTGTACAACCTTGTCACATCAAGAATTAAGTTGATTCCAAGCATTTTGACCCCACACAACCATGTTTCAAAGGGAGTTCAACATGGGCCTCCCTCATGCACCTCATCCTTTCTTTCTGAAAGGATACTTTTCCCAGAACACTGCTGGTCAACATTGATTTAAAAAACTGGTCCATGTAGACAACCCTCTCCCCAAGGAGAGAGGTGTAGATGGATTTTTTTTTTTTTTGCTTCTATCATGAGACATAGGAAATTAAGAAAATATGGTTACTGAGAGGATAACCAATAGTGTGCTCAACAGTACAGAAGCTATTTCTCAATAGAATTTGGATCTAAGAAAAAAAACTATAATTATTAGTTCATTATGAGATTTTTGGGAAAATTTTTTATAAATTCAAATCAAACAACATAATTACAATCTTAACTTTTTAAATGGTTGAATTTAGGGCAAACATGATTAAATGGGATAAATAAGAGTGTTATAATAAAATCATCTTACAATACAGTGGAGTGCTATGTCAACTTTGAAAAGAATAGGACAAGTCTATAGATTCTTATAAGGAACTATCCACAACATACATTTATATGGTTAAACACACACACACATGCACATAAATATATTCCCCCAAAAATGAAATATCTGCCTCCATTAAACATACACACACAGAGATATACCCATATACAATTTATGCTTGCAGATGCATTGGAATTTTCTCAAAATCACCAATAAACTCATAATGGTGATTGAATCTAGATACCTGAGGACAATCAGATGCCTAATGGATAAGAGGGAAAGAAGACTTATTTTCTAGTAAATATTCCTTTCCACCTTTTGAATTTCATTCCATATGGATATTTGACCTATTAAATATATTTTATTTTTTATAGTAGATAGATACATATGTGTATGTACAAGAAATATATACACATTAAGCATACAAATACTAAATATTATAAGCAAATAAAATTATAAATAAAATATTTAGCTACTTATTTTAAAAGTAAAAGTGAGGGACAGAGAAGAGGTTTATCACATGAGCAATGAAAAGACCATGATAGTTTCCTATTGTGCAAGTTCACAGGAGGGACCAATCCAACCCACACCTGAGTTTAAGTGACAGAAACACACTATTTCCCCATGATAAAGATTAATTGGCATAAAGTAGATTAATGGGAAATTTCCTTCTTGAAGTCTTCAGAAGAATGTGATTCCTATTTGTATATGTCAGTACAGTTTTTAAAATATCTGCCTAAATGGACTAGAAATTATTAAGAGATCCCTTTGTATGCAGTGTTATCTCATTCATCTCACCAGTTACAAGGTGATGATGATGGTGATGATGATGATGATGATGATGATGATGATGATTTAACAAATCATTGTTAGTGAAGCAATGTTCCTCCAACTTGGAACTATGGATGATTTGGGATTAAAGAACAATAATGGATTTAAATTGGGAGAGTAAAAATTTAGGCTACTGAACTATAGCACAAGGAGAGGAATTTCCTTCATTCATAATTGATTTTTAACATTTCAGGGAAGTAGCAATATAGCCATAAAACAGGGAAATCATATTTACAGGTAAATTTCTGGCTTAGAGTTATTTTCTTTCCTTTCCCATCTCTTGTCTTCCCATCCCCCCCTCAATTCAATTATTAAAGCAGGGGGGAATTTTAGACAAGCTCATTTTGAAATTGGTCATGAACAATGATTTTTGATGACTTCCAGGTCTTTCTATTCCCAAAAGTTACCCTAGTTATAAACTTGTCATATGCTGATATTATTGTCATTAGAAACAATAACTCTCAGCAAAAATATCTCAAATCCCTTGCAACTCAATCATATCACTCATAATTTTCATCATCAAGGGAACTACCAAGGCATATTCCAGTTGAAGATCCCTGCCAAGAATTCTGAACTCTGTTAGAAGTTTTAGCTGTCATTTCATCAAGGAACCCTCATATTTTTAATGGTTTAAACAAAAATATTATACATCCCACTTTCCTACAAGGATACCCTTCCAAAGCCTCAGAATCTGGCATCTTGAAGTATCCTGTGAAACTTCATTGAATTTTATTTCAAACACGTCAAATGTTTAAATGTATGTACATGTTTCCATTATGTGCATATTTCATTGTAATGAAAATACAGTTAATGGTAGCAATAAAATAGAATGAAGTGAGAATGTAAATTGGCCATACTATTATTTTTATTTTTTAAAAAAATATTTAAATCCAATTTGCCAACATCTAGTAGAACACCTAGTGTTCATCTCATCATGTGGCCTCTTTAATGTCCATCACCCCTTTACCCCATTCTCCCACCTGCCTCCCCTTCTGCAACCCTTTGTTTATTTCCCAGAGTTAAGAGTCTCTCATGGTTTGTCTTCTTCTTTAATTTTTTCCTACTCGGTTTCCCCCTTCTCTTATCAACCATACTATTTTGTTAATTGTTGCTTGAATGCGTGATTATTCAGCTATGTATCGCACTCATCCCCCAATACCAACTCTCAATTTGTTATTGCTAATACAATTCATTTATCTTTTAACTTTAGTTATTCAATAGTGAACAGTACCTTGAATCTTGAGAAAAAATTCCTATAGTTTCTGCGACTTTGAAAAAGTAATTTAATAGACTGAAGGACTGACCTCCAAGCTAGAGTAATGAGATTAAATTGAGGCAAAACACAAACCAACTGAAACACCCTGTACAAGTCCCCGTAGAAGCCAGGTTTGCTGGTGCCCATATTCTGCCATGGGCCATGTTTGGGGTGACTTCCTTACTGACTGATGAATGTGAAGGATTGTTCCATTGATTGAGCAAGTCAGTGAACACAATGTACTTATTAGGCTAGGGTCTTCCACTGAAGTCAATGAGTTTGTGTCTCCAACTAAGGAGAGGATGTGAACCTTCCTCTTGGAAAGAGTTGAAAAATAAGTTACATTTTTCTGGAGAAAAGTAAGTTTATTATTTATTCACAGGCACTGGCTTATAGGGTAATTAAAGTAATTAACGTACTCCTCTGGACAGAATTGGGGACAAGAGAAATAGTTGTGGGGTTAGAAAAAAAAGCTTATCTGCATCTAGTATCTCAGGGAGCAAGGTTACACTTAGTAAATTAAGTATTTTGATCTCTATAAATATTATTCTCTGTGTAAAGCATTTAAAACTAACTTTTGCATGACAAATACAAAGGATATTCTTGATATCTATATCACATTGGTGGGAAAATGAAGCATAGTGTAGGGGTTACATATTTCTTTTTATAAAATGACTTGTTGCATATGATATATTTAGAATACCAAATAAATTAAGTGCATGAATGTGAAGGTTACTACTGAGCATGATAGTGAATGAACCTCAATGCAGATCCATCAATATCTTAATTTTAAGGGTCAAATAGCAAGCACA
The DNA here is from genome assembly GCF_011100685.1 of Canis lupus familiaris. Lineage (NCBI taxonomy): Eukaryota > Metazoa > Chordata > Mammalia > Carnivora > Canidae > Canis > Canis lupus. The sequence goes on from NC_049224.1 coordinate 43,672,773, forward strand.
CTCTGAATGGGTGTTTTTATGACAAACTCAGGTCCATGTCAAGTGTGTGGGATCATCTTCATGATGATACTTTAGGTTCTGGAAAAGCAAGGCACTGTGGAAATTCAAGGTCAGGTTTTATTATAGTTGTTATTATTGTAAAAACAAAACAAAGCAACAATCAACCAGGATAGGTTAGCTTAACTGAATTTTTAGTCTAACTGAGAGTTATCCAAAATGTCTTCTAGTTTTAATGCTCCAGTGGCTTAAAACTGCCTTAAATGTATCAATTCATCTTTCTTGCCAGTGGAAATAGTGCAGACAAAAAGCAGAGCTTTTTAAATAACTAGTCATTTTATAAGGACTTTATTTTTTATTCTGAAAGCTAAATAACATTCAGTAGAGAAAGGAAAAGTAATAAAAAGCAAATGCTTTTTACATCACTGTCACAAGCTTGCTCTGTATCTTGACCAGTTCCCATCTCGTAACTCCTTTCTCTTCTCTCTGTAAGGCGAGAGTGTAGCACTTGTCCCACCCACCTTACAGAACTATGAAGAGGACTGTGTTTGCAAAGGAATGTACATATACTTTAGTTAGCATATAACAATATAGAAGTATTAAAGATTCTGTGGTTAGAGGAAGCAGACTGAGCTAAACATATACTAACCCCAGATTATACCCCAAGGGGTATTTGATTAATTTTCAGTTTTTTGCTACAGCATTAAAGTTTCAATAGTTTACATTTCTCACCTAAAATAATAATTTGCAAATCGTATCTGCTGATAATCAAGGCTTTAACTTAGATTCTAGCTTTTACTAGTTTTCTCTTGGCTACCATTGAGTGAATACCATTTCTGTCCTAGATATCATGTTACACAAACTAACTGTAACCTCACCCTCATCCAAGAAATAGCAGGAATCCTGATTTCCTGCTTCTTATCAACAACTTAAAACTTTCTCCTGGTCCTTTCCTGGAAAGGGGTATGGGATTGTGTAAGTCATTTTAAGTTACTATTGACAACCCCTTACCCTTCCAACAACTGTCCCATTATTTCAATTTTATTATAATAAACAACAAATTAAAATGGAGTTTAATTTATAAAAGAAAAAAGTTCTAATTGAGAATATAGTGTCATGGTCAGACAGTATGTCAATTGCAGAAGATAAAAATGAATCTTGTATCATTTATGTAGCTAGCTTTCTCATTGAGGAGAAAGATGACTGAAAAAGTAAAGTAATACAATGAACCAACAGCTATGGTCAGGCTATGGATGCTGTTCTAGCAAGCCACATACAAAGAAGTGGTAAAGTCATAATTGTGAACATCATCACAAAGAATACATTTGGTGGATGCAGTAACATTTAGCAGTTGGAAAAAAGGGAAGAATTTTGGACCCGTTTCATGTGGGCAGGAGCATGAACATGAAGATCTAAATGTCCTCTCCGTGGGATTGGTTGTAATTCTTCTACTGACATTGGGGGTGAGGGAGAAAGGAGGTACATGATAAAAAGAGATTGGAGACATATTGTGAAGCACCCTTATGCTCTTCTTAGGAGGATGACTTACAATGCTTAAGGAAGTGAGAAAACATCCACAATTTTAAGTAATATAATGATATAATCTATTTTAGAGATGTACATGGAATTGTTGGTAGAGACTGGTAAAACTATATTTTGAGACAAAGATAAAAAGAGGGTCTAAATTAAAGCACTTTAGAAACCTTTTAGAGTATAATAGACCATGCGGATCGCTTTTCTTCAACAGATGAGGGACAGGGAGAAGTTCAGGTACAACAAGATATTGGCCTAAGTAAGTGATGAATGATAATGAAACTAATAGTAATAATGAAGGCAAATGTGGGAAAAAATATTTATTTGGGAATGTGTCAGTAATGCTGTAGAACGTCAATGTGGAAATGTCCAGGAAGCAACTAGAAAACTGGACCCATAGCTCAAAATTGATGGATGATGTATAATTGTTCATTCAGCAGAAGAAAGTATTTAATTTGATGAAGATCTTGAAATCACTCTCAAAACATGCTCCCTTAGCCTGTAAAACCAATGACTTATCTACCATAATAACATGTACTTTCTCATTCTCTCATAAAAATTCAGTATCATGGGGGCACCTGGGTGGCTCAGTGGTTAAGTGTCTGCTTTTGGCTCAGGTCATGATCCCGGGGTCCTGGGATCGAGTCCTGCATTGGGTTCCCTATAGGGAGCCTACTTCTCTCTCTGCCTATGTCTCTGTTTCTTTCTGTGTGTTTCTCATGAATAAATAAATAAAATCTTAAAAAAAAAAAAAACTTAACTTCATACATTTGGAGTATTGGAGGCAATTACTGCTATAAAATTATACTGAAAGTAAGAACATCTATGAATATATCTCTAACCTAATTCATGTCTGGAGTTTGGGTTTCTAATCTGGCATATAAAGAGCGTGGAAGTTGCCACTCCATTCTAACAAGAAGTAAAAAGCTGAGCAAATTGAAAAATGAACATTTCTTATATCCATCAGAGAAATGAGGTCACAGGACAATCCACTGACTCACAAATTGTAAGGCAGACAGACAGATACAAAAAATCATGACTTACAGAGCCGAAACGTCTATACATGCAGGTTCTGTCATGGGAAAATCTAAATTGTAATTGAATAATTGCTGAAGTCTTATTGTGGGCAAGTGTGAGAGTTAAAGCTTCTAGGGTTCCAGTCAAACAGAACTCCACGCTTTTGTCAATCTTACATCTAGGGGCTCTATCAGGTCTTCACAGCAAATACCAGAGAAAAATCCCCTTGTGCTTCAAATAGGGGGAGGGGAAAAGGAATCATTTTGAAGTGTGCCAGAGCATTCTGTTCTTAATAAGGTTTAGCTTTGGGCAGTCCCAGTGGCTCAGCGGTTTAGAGCCGCCTGCAGCCCGGGGTGTGATCCTGGAGACCGGGGATCCGGTCCCATGTGGAGCTCCCTGCATGGAGCCTGCTTCTCCCTTTGCCTGTGTCTCGGTGCCTCTCTCTCTCTCTGTTTCTTTCATGAATAAATAAATACAATCTTTAAAAAAAAATAAGGTTTAGCTTCAGAAGAAGCTGTTTGAGTAGAGCTAAAATGCTAGGGTTTTATAGGACCCAACATATCTGGGGGACATGAAATACTCCACCCTAGTCAGCATTAGGCTTCCACATGGAAAAAAGAGAAATTTAACATTAGCTTTCTCTATCCCTCCTGTGGAGTAAGAGAAATACACAACTCCAATCCCTCTAAGCGTCCTATCCCACATAAGGGGAGAAAAGAAACTGAAAAGCACTATTGAAGTTCACAATCCTGGAGTACAAGCTCACCAAAAGTCTGAGACCTAATTTCAGGATTATAGAATGCTTCCCCACTGCCTACACCTTACCACTACATCACTAAAGGCCTATTTACTGCAGTTCATTTTACCTGATCCATAATAACCATTTTTCAACAACAACAACAACAACAACAACAAAAAAATAGCAAAACACATTGAAAGGGAAAAAAACACCATTTGAAGGCACTGAATAAAATCAGAACTAAAGTCAGATAGGACAGGAATGTTGGAGTTATCAGTCCAGACAGTTAAATAAACTGATTAATATTTTTAGGTATTAAATGGAAAAAGTAAACAACATGCAAGAAAATATGGGTAGTATAAACAGAGAAATGAAAATTCTAAGGAAGAATCAAAATGACATACAATAGATAAAAATCTGTAATAGAAATGAAGAATGTCTTTGGTGATTTCCTCAGTAGACTAGACATAGCTGAGGAAAGAATCTTTAAGCTTGCAGATATGATAATAGGAACTTCTAAAACAAAAAGCAAAGGAAAAAAAGATCTTTAAAAAAAAGAATAAAATAGGGTGTCTGGGTGGTGGTACAGTCAGTTGGGCCTCCAACTCTTGGTTTCAACTCAGGTTGTGATCTCAGGGTTGTGAGATTGAGCTCTACATCAGGCTCCACACTCAGTGCAGTCTGCTTAAAACTCTTTCCCTCTTCCTTTGCCCTACCCTGACAAATTCGGTTTCTAAAGTAAATAAATATTTTTTTTTTTAAAAAAGAATAAAATATCAAAGAACTGTGGGACAATTTCAAATGTTTTAACATACAACTTTGAAACAGTTATTATTGACCAAATAAAATTCTCAAAATAATGCTAAACACAAAAGCACAGATCAAGGAAACTCATAGAACACTAAGCAGGATAAATGCCAAAAAAAAAAAATTAATTTGGCATACTATATTCTAACTGCATAAGATCAAACATAAAGAAAAAATACTGAAAGAAGCCAGAGTGGGGATAAATATCCTATCGATATAGGAGTAAAGATAAGAATTACATCCAAATTTTAAACTACATCTATGCAAGCAAATAGTAGAGCGAAATATTTAACATGTTGGTAAAGCAAAACTACCAACCCAGAATTCTGTATGCTGAAAACTATCCTTCAAAAGTGAAGGAGACAGAAAGACTTTTTCAGACAGACTAAAATTGAGAGGACTTTTTTCCTTTGACAACAATATATTTGATTTTGTATACTTATACATTTATATATGTGCTTATACATGTATGTATAAATGAAATGAATGACTACAATGATACAAGGAACATCCTACAAATTAGGAATACTTTGTTATTGTTATTATAAAGCACTTGTGTTACCTATGAAACAGTATAGTGTTATTTTCAAAAGTATACTGGGATTACTTGTAACTGTTTATTGCAAACCCTAGGGCACTATGAAAAAGAAAAAAAATTAAAAGATGTTTAATTGACAAGTTAAGAAAGAAGAGAAGATAGAATTATTAAAAATGCTCAAGTAAAAATATGAAGGCAAAAATGTATGGAAAATAAAATCAGGAGCAGAGGACGAAGGAATAAATAGAAAATAGTAAAAATATGGTAAATATTAATCCAATTATTTCAATAATCACTTTTATATATTGGGCAAAACAAAAACACAACTTATCAAAATTTGTAGAATGCAACATAAGCAGTGTCTGGAGTGAAACTAATGGCACTGAATATATGTATTAGAAAATAATTTAAGACCAACCAATAATCTAAGCTTCTACCTTAAGAAACTAGTAAGTGGAGAGCAAATTAATTTGGAAGTAAACAGAATAGGAAAAAATAATAATGGAGTAGAAATCAATAAAATTGAAAATAAGAAATTAATAGAGAAAGTCAACAAAACCTAAAATTGGTTCTTTGAAGTGATCAATAAAATCAACAAGCCTCTAGCCACCTAGTTAAGAGAAAAAAAAATTGACATATATTACCAATATCAGAAATGAAAGACAGGATGTCAGTAGAGATCCCATGGGCATTAAAAAGATAATAAAGGGATACATGAACAATTCAGTGTCATAAATTTGGTAACCTAGATGAAATAGGCCAATTTATCAAAATGTACAAACTACCAAAACTCATATAAGAAAAAAAATAGATAATCTAAGTAGGTGATATAAATTAAAGAAATTAAATGAATAACAAATAACCTTAAAAAACAAACAAATAAAACAAACAAATACATAAAAAGGATAAGTCTTGATGTGTTCTCTGGTGAATTCTATCAAATATTTAAGAAATAAATTATACCCATTCTCTACAATCTTTTCCAGAATGTGGAAGCAAAAGAAATATTTCCTAATGTTCTGCAAGGCTAGCATTATCCTAAAACCAAAACCATACAAAGACATTGTAAGAAAACTAAATATCAATATCCCTCATGAACATAGATGCAAAAATCTTCAACAAAATTTAGCTAATCAAATCCTACAATATATATAAATAATTATAGCATATGATCAAGTGGGATTTATCCACTTGATATGGTATGCAAAATTGCTTTAATATTTGAAAATCAATTAATGCAAATCATCACATTGGCAGGCTAAAGGAAAATTACACGATCATATTGAATCAGAAAAAGTGTTTGACAAAATCCAACTCTCATTCATGATAATTTTCAGAAGCTTCAGAGTAGAAGAAAACTTCTTTAACTTAGTAAAGAACATCTACAAAAATCTCCCATTAACATTATACTTAATAGCAAGAAACTTGAATCTTTTCTGCTAAGATAAGGATAAAGACAATAAAGTGGTGGGGGGTGTTCCCTCCCACCACTACTTTTCAATATCATACGAGGAAGTTCTATCTAATATAAGTAAATAAAACATACACATTTTGGGAAGGAAGAAATAAAACAATCTTTGTTCAGAGATGACATGTTTATGTAGAAAATCTGAAGGAATTGACAAAAAAATCTCACGTGAAACTAATGAATGATTATAGCATGGTTGAAGGATCGAAGGCTAATTTATAAAATAAATCACTTTCCTGTATAACATCAATGAATAAGTGGAATTTAAAAATAAAAATACATCACAATTTACATTAGAACCCCTGAAAATGAAATACTTAGGTATAATTCTTACAAAATATGTGCAAAGTCTCTTTGAGGAAAACTATAAAACTCTGATGAATGAAATAAAAGAAACAAAGAAATGGAGAGATAGTCCATGACCACGTATAAGAAGATTCAATATCATCACTATGTCAGTTATTTCCAACATGATCTATTAACACAACCGAAATCAAAATTCCAGCAATTTATTTTGTGGATTTCAGTAAACTGATTCTAAAGTTTATAAGGAGAGAAAAAGACCCATAATACCATGTCAGCACTGAAGGAGAAAAAAAAAAGTTGAAGAACTGGCAACTTTAAGACTCACTACAAACTACAGTAAGGAAGACAATGTATTATTAGAAAAGAATAGACAAATAGATCAATAGAACAAAATAGAGATCCCAGAGATAGACCCATGTAAATATAGTCAATAGATCATTAACAAAGGAAGAAAATCAATACAGTAGAGCATAAATAATCTTTTCAACAAATGGTGATGAAACAAGTTGACATCCACATACCCAACAACAACAATAACAACAACAACAAAAACTAGATGCAAATCTTACAACCTTCACAAGAATTAACTCAAAATTTATCATAGGCCTAAACATAAAATGGAAAACTATAAAACTCCTGTGAGATAACACAGGAAGAAATCTAGATGACCTTGGGTATGGCCATGAGTTACAAATACAACACCAAAAGCACAATCCATGGAAGCAATAATTTATAAGCTGGACTTTCTTAAAACAGAAACCTTCTGCTTTGTGTAGTCCAATGTCAAGAGAATGAGAAAACAGATAACAGACTAGGAGAAAATATTTGGCAAAGACACATCTGATAAAAAACTCTAAATATACAAAGAACCTTAAAACGTGACAATAAGAAAATGAACAACCAATTAAAAAATGGGCAATAGTCTCGAACAGACATCTCACCAAACAAGATATACATATGAAATGTAAGCATATAAAAACAGCCTCACATTTCATCAGGGCATTACAAATTAAAACAACAAAATTACATACATTTTAGAATAGCGAACATTTAAATATGACAACTCCAAATACAGGTAAGCATGTGGAGCAAGAGGAGCTCTTAGTCATTCTTAGTCATGTCTGGTGAGAATGCAAAATGATACAGCTACTTTGGAAGACCGTTTGGTAGTTTCCTATATTTTTATCATATATCTGTATCTTAGCATATTGTATTCCTACCATATAATCCAGCAGTTGCAATCCTTGACACTTACTCAAATGGATTTGAGTTTTGTCTACACAAAAACTTGTACTTGAAAATTTGTTCATGATTGCCAAAACTTGGAAACAACCAAGATGGTCTTCAGTAGGTGAATGAATAAATAAACTGTGGTACATCCAGACAATGGAATATTGTTTAGCACTAAAAATGAGCTGTCAGTACAGGAAAAGACATAGAGAAAACTTAAATATTTATTATTAAGTGAAAGTAGCCAACTTGAAGAGACTACATTCTTTATGATCCAATTATTTGACATTCTGGGAAAGGCCAAACTGAAGACAATAAAAAGATTTGTAGTTTGAGGGGAAAGGGAGGAGAGAAAGGGATAAATAGGTAGAGCACAGAGGATTTTTAGGGCAGTTAAACTATTATGGAGGATGTTACAATGGTAAGATCATGTTATCACACATTTGTCAAAACCTATGGAATGCACAACACCAAGAGTGAACTGTAATGTAAACCATAGGCTTTGGGTGATAATGAGGTGTAAGTGTAGGTTTATTAATTGTACCAAATGCACCCCTATAGGGTGGAATATTAATAGTGGGAGATACTGTGTATATGTGGAGACTGGAGGTATGTGGGAACTCTTTGTGCTTTTCTTCTCTATTTTATTGAGAATCGAAAACTGTTCTAAAAATAACTTTTCTTAATTATAGGAAAGGAAAAATGAAAATAAATCAAAACAGAAAAATAAACAACAGACAATGGACAGGTGCTGCTTTGTATGAGTGTCATTTCACTTTAGCAAATGCCAATAATATAGGCCAAATGCAGAGCGACAACCTTTATGCACAGCTTCTAACATCCTGCTTCTGAGGGAGGACCCTAAGAGGAGCAACATTTTAACAAGGAATCAATACCTACTCATTTTCAAACTCTTCAAATTAGCACCTTTCTCCAATTATGGTGCCTCCAAGACAATCTGTTCCCAAAAGAAACAGTATAACTAGTCAACATGAGTTCAACAGTCTATAACATGTATGTCCCAGATTGCTGGATTTAGGTCATTATATTTTTCTAGGCAGCTAATTTTCCCCTTTGAAGTGCTCACAGAAGGTCAGAAGCAGTTTAAGCATCAAAGCTTTATGAATTAAACAGTTTCATCATGAACAGAGGAGGGCAGCTAACCCGCAGAAAGACCATTGTGAGCATCCCTGGCTAACCTTCAACTAGGACACATTCCACAATAGAGAGATCAATAGCCCACAGTCACCCAGGACAGACTTCAAGACTCTGAGAACAACTGACCCTTTACAAAAGAAATGCTCACATCTCTAAATCAGTAATACTGGTAATTCTAACTATTTCTTTTCTGCTTACTGATTAATTGCAGGAGAACATGGTGGTAGGGGAGATTAAGATAAGCGTGTTCCATAAGCCCCGAGCAATTTTCTCAAAGGCAACATAGACACTACTAAATCCTATGAAGTCTATCATGTATATTTTTTTCCCCATAAAATTAGTTGACCGCAACACATTTTCTTCCTCTCTGGTGATAAATACCAGTCTTCACAGCATGAAATGCCTCCAATGTGAGCCTTATTTTTTGCTTGTTGCTAGAACAGAGTATCCTGCAATTTTCATTAAACACACATGGTTATGCCCATACTGTGAAAAATATGGATTGAAGTTCAGTGAATTTTATTTGGTTAAGTGTCTGTATCTCCTGCCAATTAGTGATATTTAGTGACAGAGAAAAAAACAAGACCATTTAAAGTGGATTAAATACCTTTGCAGGAATATTATTTTCCTTTTGCTCTACACTTATCTTGGAATCCATTAAAAATCACTTTGCTAGTCCCTTCCTTGGTCCTGAGTGTCTTTTCTAGCTCTTTAGCATGCCTCTTTGTCATTTTCTTTTGTCGTGAAATTCTTCTTGAATCAACCTTTCTTCTTAGTCACATCTTGGAAACTCAGCCAAGAAGACACGCTCATGAGTGGAAAGCCATGGACTCTCGGTTGAGACTACAATGGTTTCTGTCCTGGTTGTGTACTTTCTTGGTAGCCTCAGGCAAGTTCCTGGCATTTGGAGGAACTCAGTATCCTTGTCTGTTAAGTGGAAGTGTTAGAAGGATTAAATAATGTGAAGAACAAGACATTGTTCGATAAATGTTATCTTTATTATTGTCTAGCTTACCCTTTCTAGCTTAACCAACTCCTCTAAATGTCTAGTAAATGTTCTTCCAACCACAACTTGATTACCTCCACTGCTAAATCATCTCAGAAGACAGCTTGAATTATTTGAGAAGAAGGTCTTTCACAGAACTAAAATGTGCTTCTTTTTAGCATCTATTGTTCCTATGTCTTCCCTTTGAAGGAACACAGAAAAAAATAATCTAATAAATATTCTCTCATTTAGCAATATTTTTTAGTTTTAAAAAATATTTAAATAACATTTTTATTTTATAATGGTTTTATATTCACAGAGAACTTGCAATGATACTGCAGTTTCCATATAACCCACACTCAGTTTCTTCTATTATTAACATTTTATATTACTATTACATTTATCACAAATAATGAAACAATATTGATACATTATTATCAACTAAAGCCCATAATTTACTCAGATTATATCAGGGATTTTCCTCTCCCAATGACTCTTTTCTATCCCAGTTTGGATACTATGTGACATATAGATAATCATGAATTTGGAGCTTCCTCTAAACTGTGACAGTTTCTCCAACATTCCTCATTTGGGGTGATCTTAAAGTTTTGAGGAGTACATGTTATTTTCAGGTCTATATGAAATAGTAATCAAGATAGACCATATCTGACTCATATAAAACTTTATTATATTAAAAAGAACTAAAATCATATAAATTGTATTCTCTGACTATAATGACATTAAACTAGAAATCAATTAAACAAAAAGAAAACAGGAAAATGTCCAAATACATAAGAGTTAATCAAAACACTTCTGAATAGTTTATGGGCCAAGAAAAAAAGCTTAATAATAATTAGAAAGATATATTAAACATAGGGCGCCTGGTTGAGCATATGCCTTTGACTTGGGTCGTGATCCCAGGTTCCTAGGATTGAGTCCCACTTCAGGCTCCCCGTAGGGAACCTGCTTCTCCCTCTGCATATGTCTCTGCCTCTCTCTCAATATGTCTCTCATGAATAAATAAATAAAATCTTTAAAATATATAAAATAATATATATCAGTATATATTAAACATGTATGTGGTCAAATTACATAGAACTACACACACACACATAGGTGTGTGGAAATGCCCACGAAAACAGAATAAGATCTGTAGTGTAGTTGACAGTTTTGTACCAATGTAAATTTCCTGTTTTTATATTACACCAGGAATAGGTGTTATATAAGATACCACCATTAGGCAAAGATGGAAGAAGGGCTCAAGGGTCTTTATGTATTATTTTTACAACTTATTTTGAATGTATAATAAAAATAAGAAAATAAAACTAAACACACACTTAATAAGATGGGAATGTAAATACACATGTCAGAATCCATGAGATGCAATGAAAGCTGTGCTTTGAGGGAAATTTTTAGTATAAACTGGTTATGGTAAAACAAAAAAGTTTCAAACCAATAATTTAAACTTACACCTCAAGAAATAAAAACGATGATCAAAATAAATCCCAAGCAAGTAGAAGGAAAGAAATAAGTTTATAGTAGAAATCAGTAGAATTTAAACTGAAAAAGAATAGCGAAAATGCATCAAATCAGAAGCTGATACTTTGCATATATCAATATGATATTCATATTATCAAGAATGACCAAGAAGGGGAAAGAATACATGAATTATAAATGTCAAGAATGAAAGATAGGTTATCACTACAGAAGCTAAGATATTAGCAGAATAATAACAGAATATTAAAAAAACTCTTTTATCCACACAAATGCAAGAAATTATGTAAAATGGACAGATTCCTGGAAAACCACAAATTATCATAATTCACTCAAGATGAAGTAAATAAGTTGAATACTCCTTTGACTAATAAAGACATTGAATGTATTATTAGAAACCTAAATGAGAAACCTTCTGGTCTACATAATTATTATTAGAAACCTAACTGAGAAACCTTCTGGTCTAGATGATTTCACTTATAATATGCAAGGAAATATTTAAAGAAGAAATAATACAAATTCTCCACAATGTCCTCCAGGAAATAGAAGTGATAATTCAATTAATGGGTACAGAATTTATTTGATATGAAACCAAAGACAGTTCAAAAGAAAAACATAACCAATAATCCATATAAATACAGACACAAAATCCAAAATGAAATCTAAACAAATTATATTAACAATATATAAAAAGAATAAGGCATGGCAGCTAAGAGATGTTTGTTTCAGGGATGAAAGACTGATTCAGCATTTGAAAATCTATTGGCAATATAAAACCATATTAACAGATTAAAGAGGAAAATCATATAACCATCTTGATTGATGAACAGAAACCACTGGACAAAATTGACATGCGTTGTGAGAGAACTTTCTCAACTTCACAAAGAGGATTTATTTCTTTTTATTCTTAAAGTTTATTTATTCATGAGAGACAGAGAGAGAGAGAGGCAGAGACACAGGCAGAGGGAGAAGCAGGCTCCATGCAGGGAGCCTGATGTGCGACTCGATCCCAAGTCTCCAGGATCACGTCCTGGGCTGAAGGCAGGTGCTAAACCGCCAAACCATCCAGAGATCCCCAACACAGAGAGGATTTAGAAAACTTATAGTGGGATGCCTGGGTGGCTCAGCGATTGAACATCTGCCTTCAGCTCAGGACATGATCCTGGAGTCCCGGGATCGAGTCCAACATCAGGCTCCCAGCATGGAACCTGCCTCTCCTTCTGCGCATGTCTCTGCCTCTCTGTCTCTCTGTCTCTCTCTGTCTCTCATAAATAAATAAAATATTTAAAAAATAACATAGTTAATATTGTACTTGACAATAAAAAATTGACTGTTTTCCTCCCTAAGATTAGGAGTAAGGCAAGATGTTTACTCTCGTTCCCCCTATTCAATTTAGTGCTGAGAATCCTAGCAGGTGCAAGAAAGCAAGGAAAGTAAATCAGAGACATCCAGATTAGAATGAAAAAAATAAAACTGATCTCTTCAAGGTGACATGATTTCCTATGTAGAAAGTCACAAGGAATATAGCAAAACAAAACAAAACGAAACGAAACAAAACAAAAAAACCTCCTAAAAACTAATAAGTAAGTTCAACAAGGTCATAGGATACAAGATCAAGACACAAAAAAATCAATTTTATTTCTATATACTAACAATAAATATGTAGACACAAAAATAGAAAAATAGCATACATTCTACAATAGCTCCAAAAATAATGAAATCCTTTGATATAAATCTAACAAAACATAAACTGTATCTATATGCTGAAAATGACAAATGCTTATGAAAGAAATAAAGGGAAATCTAAATAAATTGAGAGACATATGGTATTCATGATTTTGAAGATTCAATATAGTATAATGTCAATTCTCCCCAAATTAGTTTAATACAATTCCTAAATTGAATAACTTTTTGTGGATATTGTGAAATTGGTACTGAAACATATATGAAAGACAGAGGAATTAGAATAAACAAATTTTGGCCAAAAGAATATCGATGTTTAAGATTTTCTATATATCTATAATAGTCAAGAGAGAATGGTATTAGTGGAAGGAGAGACAGGTAGATCAATGGATAGAAAAGAATAGAAAGCTAAAAATAGAACCAAATAACCACAGCCTTCTGACTTTTTATAAAGTTGCAAAATCAATTCAACATAGAAAACAGTCTTCAACAGCACTCGTAAAGAAAATGGACATCCATTGGCAAATAAATTAATCCAGACCTACACCTCACACCATATACAACAACCTATCCAAAATGTATTATAGATCTAAACTTAAAATGTATAAATATAAAGCTTTTAGAAGAAAACAAGAGAATATCTTTGTGACTTAAGGGTAGGTGATGGATTCTTACTCATGACACCCAAAACAGAATTCTTAAAATTATAAAACTGCTAAATGGTACTATACTGAAATTTAAAACTTTTGTTGTATAAATGACATTGTTAAGAGAACAAAAGATAAACCACATACTGGGAGATAATATTTGCAATATCTAACAAGTGACTTGTTTTGAGAATAAATAAACAACTTTCTAAGATCAGTAGTAAGAAATTAATTCACTTGGAAAATGGGCAAAAGACTTAAACTGATACGTCATCAAACAGGATATAAGGATTTGGCAGGCATCCAAGCTTCAATCATAAATACCAGGACAACCTGGAGAGATGGCAGATAAATAAGAGGGGCTTTTGGAGCAGAGCAACCACCCTTCTAGCCATGACCTGCCCTGGAGACTATTTGAGGAGGAAAAAAAAAAAGCTTCTATCTCATTTATAAGACAGTTTATATTTAGATGTCTTTGTATAGTAGCTTAGCCTGTACCACAATTAGTACAGAGATCAATTTTATTGAATTCCCTTTGTTTATTCATTCAACAAATATGTATTAACAGAGTTTAGATTTCAGTAATAAAACACATTAAATGACATAAACTAAATATAAAAGTGCAAGTCTGTTGATAGCTGTGAAGGGATGAAGATGGTACATTGAGAGTCAGTAATATTTCTGAGCAGTCTTGGCAGTTAGGGAAGGATGCCTTGCTAAAAGAAAAATAGTGAATAATTTGAGATTTGATGAATGAGAAGGAACTCTCTAGACAAAAGAGGAATGGGAAGTACTCCACATAGAACGCCATGTAGTAAAGTCCTGGGCAGAGAATGCAGACTTAGTGAGAAGATGTGAAAGAAAGCCAGGGTACATAGAGAAACTAGTTGATGTTAGAGGAGGAGAAATATGGGTAAGAGAAGCCCAAGTGCATTTGTAGAAGTCATGTAAGGAATTGTATCTTTATTGAAAAGAAGCTCTTGAAGGGTCTAAGTGATCAGATTTGCATTTTAAAATTATCAGGGTGTGGAGAAAAAGGAACACTTATGTAGCTGATAGGAATGCAAATTGGTGCATCCACTGCAGAAAACAGTATGGAGGTTCCTCAAAAACTTAAAAATAGAATTGTCATATGATCTAGTAATCCCATTATTGGGTATTTACCCAAAGAAAACAAAAACAGTAATTCAAAAAGATTTATGCACTCCTATGTTTATTGCAAAATTATTTACAATAGTGAAGATATGCAAGCAACGTAAGCATCCATTGATAGCTGCATGGATAAAGAAGATGTAATATGGAATATTACTCAGCCATAAAAGAAAAGAGATGTTGCCATCTGTAAAAACTTAGATGGGCCTACAGGATTTAATGCTAAATGAATTAAGTCAGAAAGAGAAAGATAAATACCATATGATTTCATTCCTATGTGGAATTTAAGAAACAAAGCAAATGAACAAAGAGAAAAAAAAAAGAGAAACAAACAAAAAAAAAACAGACTCTTAAACATAGAGAACAAACTGGTGGTTGCCAGGGAGGAGGTGGCCAGGAGAGGGGGATGAAATTGATAAAGGAAATTGAGAGCACACTTACTGTTACGAGCGCTGAAAAATGTATAGAAATGTTTACTTATTATATTGTACACCTGAAACTAATATAACACTATATGTTAATTATACTTCAACAACCAACAAACAAAATGAAAAAAAAATTATGTTTGCATTGTGGAAAATGGATTGGCAGGAGGCAAAAGCAAGTACAAGGAAGCAGTGTTTACAGGTACTGAACAAATGTAAGTGGGCTAGAGTCTCATAGTGGGAAACAAGGGTATGAATCTAGAGAGAGTTCTCAGCTATTTGTGAGGTGGGAAGTCAGAGAAGCAGCAGTATTGATTAGTACTCCTACTTTTATGGTGTGGGCAGCCGGATGGGGAACATGGGCCAGAAGGAATCTCAGAAAGAGAATGGTAGGAAAGATCAGAGATATAGTTTTCAAGATATTATTTTTAAGATTCTTTTGAGCCTTGTTTAATACTTATGGGATATCTTAAAAAACATGCAATGAAAACTTGAGTCACAATAACACTTCTTGTCCTTTAAATGTTGCTCAGCAAATCTTCTCCCTCAGTGTGAATTTAAATGCTTTGAGGGCATAAAAATTCCAAATTTCTGTAAGCATCCCCCAATTAATTCCATGATAAAATGATACCTAAATCTGAAAAGATGCTGTAGACATATTTGGTATTTGATTAAATAAACAAGTGTAAAACTCTAGCAGTTGTAACTGGATGGAGGGAGAAGGAAAGTATACCATAAGAGTCTGTTTGAGGAATCCCTGGGTGGCGCAACGGTTTGGCGCCTGCCTTTGGCCCAGGGCGCGATCCTGGAGACCGGGGATTGAATCCCACATCAGGCTCCCGGTGCATGGAGCCTGCTTCTCCCTCTGCCTGTGTCTCTACCTCTCTCTCTCTCTGTGACTATCATAAATAAATAAAAATTAAAAAAAAAAGAGTCTGTTTGAGTCTCCTTTCCTGCCTTCAAAGGGGTTTAAATTTGAGGAAGAGAGGAAGGGGTAAATAAATATGTAAATAATATAAGAGAGTCAACAAAAATCTGGTAGATTCAGGTGGAGTGGAATAGCCAGAAGGCATTGAATTAAAATGGACAGACTCAGAATTATGAACGAGAACACTGGTATGCAGAGCAAGTGCTGGTTTAAAACCCTATCCAACATGGACCAACTCAAGTTAAGGACATTCACAGCTAACCTCAGATCCAGTTTCTCAGAGAAGACCTGTGTCTAATTAATCATTTTTACCAACCACGCTCAGAGTACTAGGGATTTTTTTTTTTTATGTACCTGGCAACATATACATTTTTGTAAAACTAATTAATTAATTAATGTGTTCCTACTTAAGAATATGTGAACACATACACAAAACTTATAGATACATTGACAATGTCAAGAGCAACATCTTCAAAGTAAATTATGTATATTTTAAATAGTCAACCAAGTAATATGCTTTAAGTTGATCTATCTATCATCTATCTATCTATCATTGATCATTTCTTGTTCTTTCATTTATGTGAGGAAATATATGGGATATCAATTTGTTGTTTTATTCTCCAATTTTGTGGCACAGGAATTGATTGGGAAGAAATCTCAATAAATTCCTCAAAACTTGTAGGTTGAAACACACAGGTGCACCCACTGCACCTCATTTTTATCTGATGTGAGTAACACCTTTGGAGGATTGTAGCTTTCATTCTCGTGCCTCTAAATTTTCTGCCTTAGTGTCTAAACACTGCTTTCAACTCCAGTTATACAGACCTTCTAGAGGAGGTGATGGATGGAAATCCTACTCTGAAAATGTCACTCTTCAGGCTGTTGAGAATCACTGTAAAATGCACTTGTAGTAAGACATTGTGACAGCAACACACATGCCCCCTAGAGTGGCCCACAGCCTAAATGATAGATTCTAGAAAGTATCCCAAGTGGAGGATGTGAGGAGCAGAATGTTTGCACTTAAATACAGCAACTCATGATTTGCTATGATATCAGGAGTTTTTGTTCTCGAGAAGATGATAGGCCTGACATTAATCCCCCAGTATTCTCACATTTGTATGCACAGAAGGTGGTAGAAAGGTTAAACAACAACAACAACAACGATGGATGCTATAAATTATTGCTGAACATCTTTGTAAGATACAGTGGAGCAGAGTATTTTTTCTTCAACGATCCCTATGTACAAAAAGTACAAGTGTATAGAATAGGATTACTAAGGGCTTTGAGGGAGGAGCATGAACATCTTAAATATCCTTATGAGTAAAAGACCACAACTGATCCAAAATAGAAAATTTAGAGTCAACCAAGTCATGTAACTATAAGACTCCATGAGTCCATCTCATTTGGGTGTTTGTTTCGTAACAGAGAAACACACAAACATCATATAATTTTAATTGCCTTCTGATGATAGACAATACATGACTCTATTGATTAGTACCATAAATACCAAAACATAAGTGTGTGTGTGAAAGTATGTGTGTATCCCCAAAGCCCTAAGTGCATAAAGAGTACCTAGCCAGGTAAAGTCGAGGTATAAATTATTGTTGACGGGAAAGGACTCAGGGAGTACATTTGTCCTGAGCCTAGAGAGACAGTTGCAATTTGCTCATGTGGAAATGAAGAGCATAGCAATTCAGGCCTGAGTGGAAGGGGATAGCCCAGGATGTTTACAGGAAATAGAAGGAATTCAATTTAGCTCAAGCACAGGGCCTGGAAAAAGGAAGGTCTGGGACTGAAAATTCAAGTCATGATTACTATATTCAGGACCTATGAGGTTTTGAGATTTCGATGGCCTCAGAATGGCCTTGTCAGAGCATTTTTCCATGACAATAACTCTGCTGGTCCATTGACATGATTAAGGAAGGGAGAAAACTGGACAAACAAGGAGAATATTATGACAGTGGTCACGGTGAGCGGTAAGATGTTTGAATTTAACAGAAGCAGTGTGAAGGAGTTCCTCACCCTCCGTAATCCATGTAGGAGAAGTTGAGAGCAGCATTTGACTAAAATGGCTGCAAATTCAGAGACATTAGGAGGCAACATCCACAGGCTTTATGATAGAATCTTGTTGGCAGCTCTTTTGACTGCAGCTGGACTTTCATGACCGCAGGCTTATGCTACACTGTGGTTAAATAAAGCTTTATGAGGGAGGTATTTGGTGGGTTTTGCTCATGTCTGTGTTTCCAGCCTAGTGAACAGCATTCGCTGGACATGTAGAGTCAGCATTTCTTTTGCATGACAAGGGATTGTCATATTTGAACTTTAATATTTGGAAACTGAAATCGTTAAGTGGTTTTTGACAATGTCAAAACAATGACCCATAAGAAGTTATTCAAATGGTCTCTGTATTCCATAGCCAGTGAGGACTTAATTACCAACATGTGCCTTATACTCACTGCTTATAGCTGTGCATGATTTTATCATATGTTTAAGGAATTAGTAAGCCAAAATAGAGTACGATGAAAATGAGTACTCATGCCAAAAGCTCTGTAATTTACATGTTTTCTGGTCAATTCGATATCTAATGCCCCTCTCAGGTTTAATGTGCTATAAATATGTAGAATTAATAGCAACACCAGAATACATAACTACTGTGTATTAAGTACTTATAATGACAATGCTAATAATTACTGTTTATTAAGCACTTGAAAAGTGACAGGCCCTTCTCTGAGTACTTTATAAATATCATGTCATTTAATCCACAGAATAACCTTATGGCACATAAATGGATATATTTTTATCTTAGAAACGACAAAATTGACACTTAAAGGGGATAATGAACTTTCTCAAAGAAATGGTCAATGCTGGAACAAGAATTCTGTCACAAAATCCATGCCAGAGAAGAATTGGTCATTGACTTAGCTGAGGTGACCAGAAAAGGGTGTAAGGTATGTTGCCTGTTAGCTCTGAAGAGACGCAAAGCTTCTGTGATCTGGAGAACTGATTCCCCATCTTTGGCAAAACCAAAGTTCCAAGGCATGTGATGCAACCAAGGAGATTTCTAGACATCACCAAACCTTGCTACCAAGATCTTGTTCCTCTTTCTCATATAGATGCCTAAATCACTGTAGGGAAGCCTGTGGCTCTGGGGAGTTCCGGAAATTGCAGAAAAATATTAAGTGGCCACATCTGCTCCCATATTCCTATGTAAGCCATGGGGCATGCACACCTCCAGTCTCTCGGTTAACCCCTGGCCCTCAGTCTGATTTCTGAGATAATCTATTCTCTCTCTCAGGTGTCTCTTCTCTGGAATTTTCTCTCCACTCCCCACTGGAGAACCTGAGCTATATATTTCACTGATGTTCTCACGGGCACAGCAGTCATGTCAGTGTTTGGAGGTCCTAGAAAATGTTGGTTAAATGTAATTCCCTTTGTTGAGGGATAGGAAAAACTTTGGGTCAGATAAAATTAGGACATGCTATATGCTTAATTCTTCCTCAAAAATTCATGCCTCAGCAAGACACGAACTATAAGAAATCCTCCAATAAACTGACTTGTGTAATTTCATGTAACCTAAAGTTTCCCAAAGTCATTTGACCATGAAAAGCTTACTAATATCCTGCCGAGGACACACCTTGGAAATGCTGGAGAACAGGTGTCTAATGTATACCTGAACTCCTGGGGACTACGAATCTACTGGAAACATCAGCAATAATGCCTTTATTATTTACTCATGAAAGGGTTGACATTGCTAGTTGAAAGAAATGATGAAATTTTATCTTTTTTTCCAGGACTAGTGGGAAAGTCACATTAAAACAGATAAAAAATGATTTAGATTTATGCTAGATTAAAATTTTAGAATAGGCAGAGGACATCAGAAAAGCAGCAAGAATGGTAGGTTAACAGTATCATTTAAATTTTGCTGGATTCATACATTTTGTGAGAGGTCCCAGCTTCCTGGGACAAGCTTTCCATCTATCAGGGACAAGTGTTTCCATCTGCTGGATTTCCATTTATCAACATTTATCAAAGAATGGAAATAAAAGATCCAGTCCTCTGATCTCTCTTATGCCCTCTCTTCCTCTTGCCTCCTTCTTCATTTTTTGTCTATATAAGATAAATTTGTTTTAGGTTTTCCAATGACAAAAATAGTGCATATGCACTACATAGTGAAATAAAGGTTGTTTTTTTTTTTTTTAATTCTTCAAGTGTAAAAAAATCATAAACCTATGCTAGGCAAAAAAAATTCTTTTGATATTTTGGTGTATTTCTTATTAATGTTTTGCAATTTTCTTGAATTGAGAGTAACTTATTTCCAGGTGCATCTTATCCTATATATTTAAATCAATACAAATTTCCTAAAGCTATTAAAAATTCTTCATAAGACTTTTAAAAAACAATGTAACCTTCAATTTTATATTTTGGTTATGGCATACATAATTAATTTTTCAAAGTTAAAGATATAATTGTTGATATTTTTTTCCATTATAAATAATGCTTCAATGAACATCTTCATGTCAAAAAGAGTTTTTTCATTTTTTATTTTTATTTTTTTGGCCAGGTTCCTTGACTTTATCAAACTATGAATTAAAAAAGAGGTTATATAAAATTATGCTATGCATTTTAGCAAATTATAGCATATTTACTCATTAAAGATAACATCAAGGTTGATAGGCACATATAATGTTGTATTTTTAAAATAATCAAACTTTCTTTCCTAATAAATCTAGATATGAGTCAGAAAACAAACAAATTTTAGTTCAAGTTGGCAAATGTAGACCAATGTAAATATTTATACACATTTATACATGTGCTTTTAGGCATATGATCAGTTATGTAAGTAAAATGCTCACATTCTTAGATTTTTTTTCTGCTTTCTCATGCTTTCTCCAAGTTGTGTTTAGGGGAATCAGCTTATGTTAACTCTAGGTGGCCAAAGGCTGGGAAAACTGAAGGTCAAAATAAGCCCTGTGGATTTTTATTGAGCTCCTGAATGGCTGGCCTGGACCACTGCTTAATTTGAGCACCATGAACATTTGTTCAACTTAGCATTTCAGTGCCACGTGCTGATGTCTACAGACTCAATCTTTTGGCTCTTGTTGCAATAATCCCATATCCTATGGCTTCTTTCCTTGGATCTCAGGCTTCTACTGGGCCACTTGCAAACTTGGCCTATTTTCATGCCAAGAACTGTCCCTGAGGGAATGGGAGCATTGTTCTAAGCTCAGCTCCCTACCTGATTTCTTACCGTGTCTTGCCATCATTTTTATATCATGTAGTAGGTGGCTGCATATGAGGAGTCTGCTAAAATAATAAAAGAAAAATATAGACTTTTTGTATAGTGTTCCTATGCAAATATGACCCATACATAGGTCTTTGAAATCAAAGTACCATCCTTCCTCCCTCCACAATAAGGTTTAGAAGGAAAATAAAAACCAGTACTCTCATTTCCTCTCTATTTTTTTCCCTTGTTTTGCCCACAGTCCTCTGGCTCAGAACTGATGGGTTAAAGACTTTCATTTCCTCTACCATGTCCTATAATTCTTCCACTCTGAGCAACCAGTGAAATTTTAAGATCAAGTGTCAAGATGCCCTTCGATCAAGGTAGAGAGAATGGAACATCATTTTTCCCCCTTTGGCAAAGTCAAGATTTCAAGTACATTGTCTTCTAATGAAGACAAAATCCCCTTTTGTATGTCAAAAAAGGAACATGAACTCTTCCTTTCCCTCTCATGTCTACTTGAACAATTCGAAGTCTCTTTCACTGCCAGGCTGACAGATAGCTTGAACTGATTAGGAGAAGAGTACTGTCCACAAAACTTCATGAAAGAAAATTCCATTATAATTATAGTTTAAATATATTGCCATCATTAGAGCCAACTGCTCAAGTGCTCTCTAGGAATTCTCAGGGCTCCCTAAGCTCCAGGCTCATCTTGCTAACCCATATCCCAGGAGTTCCATGCCTCTTGTGCAGACCAATGATGTTTCCTGTCACTGAGTATTTGCTCAACACCAGTTCTCTTGCCAAGAATACCCTGCCCTCCTATTTTCAGTGCTGCCTCTCCCTGTCTACTTGGTATTTCTTCTGAGAGTTTTTTCCAGAAGTCTCTGTTGCACTGGCCATTTATTCTACTTGTTTAGGTATACTTGCTACTATGATGCAATCTTTAATTGCATTTATTTTCAATGAATTGTTCTTCCCATAGAAATGCCTTGATATCAGGGGCCATCTCCTATTCACTGGTGGATCCCCGGTGACATAGAACCCTGTGCTCAACAAGTGCTCACTAAATATTTGTCAAATGAATGAATAAAAAAAGCACAGATGTGGTAGCAGAGAAATTCTAAATAGTGGATGTCTGTAGCATTTTCCTGTGTGTTCTGTACAGCCCCCAACTGATAACAATGACAGCAAAAGACGACAAAGACAGCACAGGCTGCCAAATACCCACATGCAAACAATCCCTCAGGCCAACCATGCTCATGGCTGGGGTGCATGAACTTGCCTGAACTGTTTCTGCCCATCTCTAATGGAAATCTAATGGAAATCATAAATTACTGAAACAGGTCCACAGGTGCTGAAATTTACTACTGTGTTGACTGCTGGCAAGGTCTGAAACTGAAGAACAATGCACGATGTGCTACAAAAATGAAATATTTATTACATTCATATTCTCCCTCAAGCTTTTTTTTTAAAGCTTTTTTCTTGGTGGCAAAATAACAAAGCACCAGAAATTCAAGACAAACCAATTTGCACTGGCATTTTTAGAAATTTTGTTAAATAATTCTCTTTAATGGTTCAAAGCTTTTTAGTACAGACACAACTTCATGAATTCTAAATAAACCTTAAAGCCAAAGGGAAAAAGGTGGAAGTGCTCTATCTCACAAATTAATCTGCACTTTACTCATCACCAGATACTGTACACAATTGCTTCAGCCTCACCAGTTCCTAACCTCTCAGAGCTAAATTAGTCACCAAGGAATTGAATATACCAGGTTATATAAGGTCTTAAACATATGAGAAGCCAGGGTCCAGAACTAGTTCATAAAGGAAGGAATATCATTTGGCTTAGAACAAGGTCATGGAGAGGGCTCTAAATAAAAACAGTGAAGCAAAAGAAGATGTTGAGAATCTGTGATTGGAGAGTGTACGGTGGCAAAGGAGTTCCTAGAAGCACAGAAGCTTCATTTCATGATACCTCCCTTACCTGCAGGACTCCAGGCATCACCAGCTGAATTAAGCCAGTGTTGCCTTGTTGAGTTATAATTGGATTAACATGGTATTTCCCCAAATGTAGGAAGAAGACACTGCTGCTATAAAAAGTGATTAGGAATGGTAGTCCAATAAGATCTTAAACAAATGACAAAGCATAGGGTAAAAAGCAATTCTCCTTTCAAAGATGTATGCATCTTTCTGGCTGTATCAAGAAGGAAGGAAGGCTCTGTTTGATGCTCATCTTTTAAACACTTGATCATTTGTTTTCCTTTTCACATATGGAGACCTCGGGCTCACAGCTTTGGCCTGCCAAAATATATATAGCTCAAATTAAGAAACTTTGCTTTGACTTTACCACAGTATTTTTTTCACGGTGATCTACTTTCTGGTTAAGATAATAGTAAGTGTTTTCCATTGTATTAGTCACACATTTTATCTAAAACATTTAAATATTTTAGAAAGTGGCTCAGTGTCACATGTTCAAACTATTAAGCAAAAAACAAATACAAAAAAAATAAAAACAAAAGAAAGCAAAAATGAGGTGGTACTTGATATGACAAAATCACGATTAAACATTGGGGAAAACTGGTTTAGTGGGTATGTCTGTGTCTACTCCCAAGTAAAAGACAGCAAGCTGAATGAGAAAGAGCCAGGTAACAGCCTCCAACCTACGAACTTAGAAACACAGCTGGTCAGGTTCTAATTTCCTGAACTGGGCCAGGATTGGAGACATAATCAGATCCAAGACTTACACCTTAAACCTAAATGCTCAGTTGAAGGTCAGGCTCAGTTAGCCCTACTGTGAACTGGACCTCAGTAAAATTTTTCACAAGCAACAGATGGAAACCACATGGGAAGAGAAAGAATAATAAAATTGGGTGTTGGGATGCTGACGGCCCTTTTTTCCCCATTAATTCATATACACCCCTTTGTTAGAATTTTCATAATATTTTCCAATATAATACTGTTCTACTACTACAACTACCAATTATTATTATTAATTTCATTCACTTTGTCTTCAACACTGATGCATATATATTGGGGAGACAAAGCCATAAAATTAAGGAAAATTTACTTAGGTGAGAGGATTTTTTGATAGAACATAAAGGGAAGATAAACATGATTGTATCTAATTAAGAAGCACTAGTGAGAACTTTTTTTAAAAGTTGCATTCTGGAAATAAGGCCACTTAAAGTATTTTAATTATACACTTTAAAGCAATTCAATATCTTAAAAAAAAAAAACACCTAAAAGAGAGGGGATAGGAAATAAAGGTAATATTACCCATCTTCTGGAAGTCTCTTCTAACCTAGAAAGTCAACATATCTCTCACACCTTTATGGACCTGCAATTCGCAGAGGAAGCCCTTGTAGAAGAGTGGATATTTGCTCATTTGAAACTAATATTTGAGCAAAAACTGAAAAATACAGAATGGAATATTATATTTTGACCACATGGTATCCCATGACTGAACATACTGTGGAAAGTCTTTTCCAAAGTGATAGTCAGTATGAAAAATGACATTGATCTCTGAAAAAAAAAATCTGGATTAGAATGAAAATGCCAACACTTTTAAAATAACACATTATTTACACATAAGCTATTTAATGCTAGGAGAAGAAAGTGTATATTTTTTCTTTAGGAGAAAAAATAGTCTGACAATTTGAAATAAAATACATCTTAAATACATACTTCGACTCTTGTAAAGATAATCTTCAAGGGAATATGAACTCTTCTATGTTCAGAGGACCATCTAAATAACCTGAAGTAGCAAAAATGAGCAGAATAAACTTCTAATCATATTTCATGCCATCTCGGTTTGTCTATGGCACTGCCTCATGGGCATCAGTGAAAAAAACTCAAGAAGACTAGGATAATTTTCCCAATTGCAAGGATGAGGTTGTGGCCATCAAGCCAATTTCGGGGCCTTCTGCTATGTTATCATAATGACAGCGGTCTGATGCCACATCTTTTTTAGCAGCACCGTAAGAGGGACTCTACAAGCCTTTATATGAAGTCCATTCTCCTCAACAATGCCTCTACCACATTCTCTCTAGTGCCTTCCCACACTGATCCTGGGCTTGGCTATGTGTCTTGTGTTGATGGGACAGTAGAAAACTTGAGAGGTTTCAGAAATATTTCTCCATATCTACTCCTTTTCTTGGTCTTCTCCAGATGCTAGGAAGCCATTCTGAGACTACCCTGGTGACAGGATGTGAGAGACAAGTGGACAAGATCAGAGTCATTGCAGCTGAGGTCCATGTAGCCTAGCCAGTCTCAGCTGACTCCAGCTGCCCAGGGACACACAAGTGAGCCAAACTGAGGTCAGGTGAGCCCAACACAGATTAGTAGAAATACAGCTGATTTGCAGGTTTTTGAGAGGTAGTAGATGATTAGTTTTTCTTTAAATATTGATTGATTGATTGATTGATTTGGAGGGAGAGAGAGAGAGGGAGAGGGAGGGAGAGAATCTCCAACAATCCACCTTGGGCTCCATCCCAGGACTCAGATATCATGACCAGAGTCAAAACCAAGAGTTGGCCACTAGATATCCCTAGATAGTTGGTTTAAGCCACTGCGTGTTTGGACAGTTTGTTACACCATATGGTTATATGGTAATAGCAAACACAAATGCTCATAGCAATTTTTTCCTCATGAGGATCTTGAATATAACTTTGTAAATTATTGAGAGACTAGAACAATAAAAATTTGCAACAGAGAGGTCTTTAACATGTATGATCTCAATTAAAGCGATGTATGATCTCTACTATGTCCAATGCCAGAAACCATGATTCCATTTCTATGGATAGTGTTACCATTCTCCTAATCATCCAAATTTGAAAAGAACTTCAAAGTAATCAAGTCCTATTGATTTTTATTTCAGTGTCTTTAGTTGTTCAGGTTTTTTTTTTCATAAACCATGTTTAAATGATAAACATTTCTTTCCCAAGCCTCTTAAATAACCTGCAACTGTAATCAACTTTTGTTCCACTGTAACTCATCCTACATTTACGGGATAGTTTGTCTCAAGCAACAGTAGGATCATGGTTATTCTCTACCTTCAAGTCATTGATCATTCCTTATTTTCTACTGGAGAGAGATCATCACACATTTTGTAACAACTTGCATACCCAAAATTATCTTATCAAGACTGACACAATCCAGAGTTTTGATGTCATCAAAGCCCCACCAATAAAGCAAAATTATATAAAAGCCCATGATCACTTAGCTCCTTCTGTCTCTCTGAACTCCCTATCCCAACTATCTTTGACCTAGTGTGTCACCACCTAACTGCCATACCTTCTGCAGCCTTGTATTCTCATTGACACTCATCTCAGCCACTTGGGACACCTAGCTGATGCAACACTTATAATTCCCTTCAAATCCCCTCTGATATGTATGTTTATAGCTTCAGAGCCAGGATGTGTACAAATGCAAAAGGCTTTCATCTACACACTGTAACCTCTCTGATTTCATGGTGATGACATCATTTTCCCAAGATTGTATTTATTTATTTGAGACAGAGAGAGACAGAGCATAAGCAGGGGTGAAGGGACAGATGGAAAAGCTCAAGCAGACTCCCGCTGAGCAGCAAGCCCAACTAGGGACTGGGTCCCAGGACTCTGAGATCATGACCTGAGCTGAAGGCACACGCTCAACTGACTGAGCCACCCGGGCACCCCGTGGTGACATCATTTTTCATGTATCCTCTCTGATAGTCATTTTCTTAGTATTCCTCTGGCAACCTGGTTGTTTCTTTCCATTTCCTGCTTTTCTACCAGCATCGCTCAAGGCACTTTCAAATTAATGCTTGTAAGTAATGCTTGAACTTAGTATTGAAAATGTAGTCATATAGTGTGTAGTACCTGTTTTCTGGAAGGGAAAAATGAGGCTGCAAAGGTAAGAGAACTGAATTACTTTTTATTCATTTCTATTTGCTCAATTTGTTTATTTATGGAGATGTTATTTTAACAACTTAATCTTACAGTATTTTTATTTAATTTTTTTTAGATTTATAAAATGTATTTGAGACAGAGAGAGAGAGAGATAGTGAATGAGAGGAAGTAGGGGGAGCAGAAGTGGAGAGGGAGAATTTCAAGCAGACTCCCCACTGAGCAGGGAGCCCAATGCAGGGCTCTATCTTAGGACCCTGAGATCATGACCTGAGCTGAGATCAAGCTTCAGATGTTTAACCAACAGAGCCGCCCAGGTGCCCCTAACTATAGTATTTTTATTT
Source organism: Canis lupus familiaris (assembly GCF_011100685.1). Lineage (NCBI taxonomy): Eukaryota > Metazoa > Chordata > Mammalia > Carnivora > Canidae > Canis > Canis lupus. The sequence goes on from NC_049224.1 coordinate 43,700,333, forward strand.
TTATTTTTAAAATTTTATTTAAATTCAATTTGCCAACATATAATATAAAACCCAGGGCTCACTAAATATGTCCTAGGAGAATATTTAGTGTAACCTGAAGCACTCCTCAAGAAGAATTTTGGTGTCTTCACTAAATGTGATGCATTAAAGTAAATGTATTCTTTGTATTTACAGGGCTAACTTACTTTATACTTAAACTACATTCCCCAAAGCAGAATGTAAAATGAATTTCTGTCCATAAAGAAATGTAGAGAAGTTTTTGAAGAGTCTATTCAGGGAACATATTTAAAGTCAATTAATAAAATAAATATTTTTTCTAAAAAAAAAGTTTAAAAACATTTGTACATAACCAGTAACTTGAAGTAAATAGTTATCTTCTAATTTAGCTTAAGGAAAAAAAAGAAAAGAAAAAAAAACACACATACATAAATATATCTCTGTGTGTCTCTGTGTCTAGAGACTTTGTAAAATAAATAATAAGTAAAATAAGCAATATACAGTATCTTTTCAAATAAGTGGAAAAAAGAAAGGAGAGAAGGAAGAAGGTAGATATGGGAGGGAGGGAGAGAAGGAAAGAGAGAGGGAGGGACACAGAAAGGAAAGGAGGAAGGAAAGAGAAAATAGGGCACCCAGGTGGCTCACTGGCTGAGCATCTACCCTTGGCTCAGGTTGTGATTCTGAGGTCCTGGGATCAAGTCCCACATTGGGCTCCCTGCGGGGAGCCTGCTTCTCCCTCTGCCTATGTCTTTGCCTCTCTCTGTGTGTCTCTCAGGAATAAATAAATATAACAAGAAAGAAAGAAAGAAAGAAAGAAAGAAAGAAAGAAAGAAAGAAAGAAAGAAAGAAAGAAAGAAAGAAGAAAGAAAGAAAGAAAAAGTTAATACCACATGTGTAAATGTTAGTTCCACAATACTTGTCCTGCATTAGTCTTTGGAATCTCAAGAAAATTCTCACACACCAAGAGTGAGCTCCTTTAGAGCTGATATAGTGTAAAACAAGGAGGTTTGATTTAAAAAAAAATTAAACCATATTTAAAGATTTGAGCAGGTACTTTAGATTAGAACAAAGTATAAAAATGTCTTCCTTGGGAGCATTAATCCCTTTCTTTTTTTAAAAAAGATTTATTTATTTATTTATTTATTTATTTATTTATTTATTTATTTATTTATTAGAGGGAATGAGAGAGAGAGAGAGAGTACTAGCAGGGAGGAGGGTTAGAGGGAGAGGGAGAAACAGATTCCCGCTAAGCAGGGAGCTGCTTGTGGGACTGGATGCTGGGTCCCTGGGATCATGACCTGAGCTGAAGGCAGACACTTAATCAACTGAGGTGCCTGCATCATTCCCCTTAAATTGTCCCTTCCCATGTTTCATTTTTCATGTTACTTCTTTGTTATCTTCTTTGTCCACTCATCTATTGAAGGACATTTGAGTTGTTTTGAACCTTAGCTATTGTCAATAATGCTGCAATGAACATAGGAGTAAGTCTACCGATATATAGAAATACGTGTGAATAATAAAAATTAATGTTTATAGAGCGGGTATATGTGCCCAACTCTGTTTTAAGCACTTGAACATATTCATACCTTCAATTCTATAACAGCCTCAGAATAAATACTAATTTTCCTAGTTTTACAAAGACTTAATATTTATGTATATTCTTTTTAATGCTATCATAAATGAAGTGTTTTCTTAATTCCTCTTTCTGACAGTTCATTATTAGTGTATGGAAACACAACCACACTCTGTCTGCTGATTTTGTATCCCACTTCTTTACTGAATTCATTTATTAGTTCTAACAGGTTTTTGGTGGAGCCTTTAGAGTTTTCTATATATTAGTATATAATAGTATCATATGATTTGCCAATAATAAATGTTTTACTTTTTCCTTTCCAATTTGGATGACTTTTAAGTGGTGGTGAGAGTGAGCATTCTTATCTTGTTTCTTATCTTAGAGGAAAAGCTTTCAGGCTTTCATCATTGAGTATGAGGTTAGCTGTGAGTTTGTCATCATTATGTTGAAGAATGTTCATTTATTGAGAATTTTTATCATAAATGGGTATTGAATTTTGTCAAACGCTTTTTCTGCATCTATTAAGATTATCATATGATTTTATCCTTTGTTTTATTAATGTGGTTTATCACCTTGATTGATTTGCAAATGTTGAACCATCTTTGTATCCCTGGAAGAATAAATATCACTTGATCATGGTGTATGATCCTTTCAACATATTGTTTCATTCAGTTTGCTGATATTTTGCTGAAAAGATTTACATTGATGTTTATCAGGGATATTGGCTTGTAAATTTTCTTTATCTCTTGGCTTTGCCTGATTTTGGTATCTGGAAAAGGCTAGCCTCCTAAAATGAGTTTGGAAGCTTTCCTTCCTCTTTAATTCTTTGGAATAATTTGAGAAGGATAGGTATTAACTCTTTAAATGTTTGGTAGAATTTTCCTGTGAAGCCATCTGGTCCTAGGCTTTTATTTGGGGGGGGGGGAGGTTAAATTACTGACAATTTTTACTTGTAATTTGTCTATTCAGATTTTCTCTTTCCTCATGATTTAGTCTTGGAAGATTGTGTGTTTCTAGGAATTTATCCATTGCTTCCAGATTTTCTAATTTGTTGGCATATAATTGTTTACGGGGGCCTCTTATGACCTTCTGTATGCTTGTGGCATCAGTTGTAACCTCTCTTTCATTTTGTGATTTTATTTATTTGAGCTCTCTCAATTCTTTTTTTCTTGATGAGTCTGGCTATACGTTCTTTATTTTTTCAAAGAAACAGTTTTTAGTTTTATCAGTCTTTTCGGTTGCTTTTTAATCTGTATTTCATGTATTGCCCCTTGAATCTTTATTACTTCCTTCCTTCTACTAACTTTGGGCTTTATTTGGCCCTCTTTCTCTGGTTTCTTTAGATATACAGTTAGATTGTTTATTTGGGATTTTTCTTGTTTCTTGAGGTAAGACTGTATCACTATAAAATTTTTAAATTAATTAATTAATTTTGGAGAGAGAGAGTGGGGAGAGGGGCAGAGGGCAAGGGAAGGAATCTCAAACAGTCTCCCCAGTGAGCACAGAGCCTGACGTGGGGCTCAATTCCAGGACCCTGAGATCATGACCTGAGCAGAAATTAAGAGTTGGATGCTTAACCAACTAAGCCACCCAGGTGCCCCTCATTATAAATTGTTCTTTAGAACTGCTTTTGCTGTGTTCCGTAGTTTTGGAAATGTTGTATTTTCATTTTAATTTGTCTTAAGGTATTTTTAAAAATTCCCTCTTTGATTTCTTCATTGGCACATTGATTGTTTAGTAAAATGTTGTTTAGTCTCCACATATTTGTGGGGTTTTTTCCAGTTTTCTTCTTGTAATTTATTTCTGATTTTATACCACCCTGGTTAAAAAAAATGCTTGATGTAATTTCAATATTCTTAAATGTATTGAGATGTGTTTTATAGACTAAGATGACCTAACCTGGAAAATGTTCCATGTGTACTTGAAAAGAATGTGTATTCTACAATTGGGGATGAAATGTTCTTTAAATAATCTATTGAGTTCATCTGGTCTAATGTGTTGTTTCAGACCAATATTTCTGCTTGACTTTCTGTCTAAATGATCTATCCATTGATGCAAGTAGAGTATTAAAGTCCCCTACTAATATTGTATTACTGCTAATTTCTCTGTTAGTCTGTTCATATTTATTTTATGTTTAGGTGATCCTATGTTAGGTGCATAAGTATTTATGGTTATATCCTATGTGGATTTTTTTTAGATTTATTTATTTATTTTAGAGAGAGAGAGAGTGTGAGCATGCATACGCACAGAGGGAGAGAATCCTCAAGCAGACTCCCTACTGAGCTCAGAGCCTAGTTTGGGGTTCTGTCTCACAATCCATGAGATCACAACCTGAGCCAAAACCAACAGTCAGTCACTTTACTGGCTGAACCACCCAGGTGCCCTGGTTATGTCTTCAATTTTGATTGACCTCTTTATTATTATGTAATGCCCTTCTTTGTCTTTTTTTTAGTCTTTGTTTTATTTATTTTATTTTTTTCTAAGATTTTATTCATGTATTCATGAGAGAGAGAGAGAGAGAGAGAGAGAGAGAGAGAGAGAGAGAGGCAGAGACACAGGCAGAGAGAGAAGCAGGCTCCATGCAAGGAGCCCGACCTGGGACTCGATTCCGGAACTCCAGGATCATGCCCTGGGCCAAAGGCAGGCACCAAACCCCTGAGCCACCCGGGGTCCCCTAGTCTTTGTTTTAAAATCTATTTCTTCTGATGTGAGTGTTGCTTCTCCAGTTTTTTTTTTTTTTTTTCCATTTCCATTTGCTTAGAATCTTTTACTGTTCTTTCACTTTAAGTCTGTATGTGTCTAGATCTGAAGTGAGTCCCTTTGAGTCCCTTTGAGGGAGCCTATAGATGGGTCTTGCTTTGTTATCGCTGTTGATGTTTATCCATTCGACTACCCTATGCCTTTTGATTATTCAGGCTGTTTACATTTAAAGCAATTATTGATAGGTTATATTTATTGCCATTTTGTACTTTTTATCTGTTTCTATTTTTGTCCTGGTCTTTTCCCTTGTGGTTTGGTGATTTTCTTTAGCATTATGTTTGAGTTCCTTTTCCTTTATTTTTAGTGCATCTATGCAGTTTTTTGCTTTATAGTTACCATGAGGTTCATATGTATTTACCAGCCTGTGAATCTCCACTTGTGCATTTTCTTAAATTCAAAAGCATTCTAATGCATGAGACACACACACACACACACACACACACACAGAGAAGAGAGAGGCAGAGACACAGGAAGAGAGAGAAGCAGGCTCCATGCAGGGAGCCCGACATGGGACTCGATCCCGGGTCTCTAGGATCACACCCTGGGCTGAATTTGTGCTAAACCGCTGAGCCACCCGGGCTGCCCCATACTAGCTTTTTAAGTGGCTGATCAACTGACTTTACTATATATTTGCCTTTACCAGTGAGATTTTTTTCTTTCATAATTTTCTTGTTTCTAGTTATGGCCTTTTCTACTTAAAAAAGACCCTTTAACATTTCTTGTAAGGCAAGTTTAGTGGAAATAAACATTTTTACTTTTTGCTTATCTGAGAAACTCTACCTCTCATTCAATTTTGAGTGATAATCTTGCCAGGAAAAGGACTGTTCATTGTTAAGTTTTCCCTTTTAGGGATGCCTCGGTGGCTCAGTGGTTGAGCATCTACCTTCAGCTCACTGTGCGATCCCAGGGTCCTGGGATCAAGTCCCACATCAGGCTCCCCACAGGGAGCCTTCTCTCCCCTGCCTATGTCTCTGCCTCTGTGTGTGTGTGTCTTTCATGAATAAATAAATAAAATCTTTAAAAAAGTAAAAAAGGATTTTCCTTTTTAGCACTTCAGATACATCCTGCCACTCTCTTTAGGCCTGCAACACTTCTGCGGAAAAATCAGTTGATAGTTTTATGGGATTTCTCTCAAATGGGACTATTTGCTTTTCTATCTCTGCCTTTAAGAAGCTTTATTTTTAGCTTTTGTCACTTTAATTATAATGTCCTGGTGTAGCTTGCTTTGGATTAATCTTGTTTAGAACTGTCCACTTACCTGACCTGGATGTAGGTTTCCTTCTCCAGGTTAGGAAAGTTTTCAGCCACTATTTGTTCAAATAACTTTTGAACAAAGTTCCCTCTTTTCTTTCCTTTCTCCTCCTGGGACTCCAATAATGTGAATGCTATTACACTTGATGTTGTATCAGTGCTCCTTTTAACTACATTCACTTTTAAATCCTTTTTCTCTTTTTACTGTTCTGATTGGATGATTTCCACTATTCTGCCTCTTAGTTTACTGATCCATTCTTTGTGCCATCTAATCTGCTATTGATTCACTCTAGTTTATTTCTTATTTCAGTTACTGTATTCTTCAGCTCTGATTGTTTCTTTTATTTATTTATTTATTTATTTATTTATTTATTTATTTAAGAGAGATCATGAGAGAGAGAGGGAGAGGGAGAAGCAGGCTCCCCACTGAGCAGGAAGCCCAATGTGGGGCTCAATCCCAGGACTCCAAGATCATGACCTAAGCTGAAGACAGATATTTGACTGATTGAGCCACCCAGGTGCCCCTGATTGGTTCTTTCTTATATGTTCTAACTCTATGTTGAAGTTCTCACTGTGGTTCTCCAATATTCTCCAAAGTTTGATGAGCATTTTTATGACATTACTATGAACTCTTTATCATGTAAATCGCTTACCTTCTTCATTAGTTGTTTCCCCCTGACCCATGGGGTTTTATCTTGCTTTTTTTTTGTTGTTGTTGTTTTGTTTTGTTTAGAATGTATTTCTCTGTCTCCTCATTTGGTTTGACTGTTTATTTTTATGAATAAAGAGAACAATTATCCCGCCCAGTCTTGTAGGAGTAGCTTTGAGTAAGACTATTTCCCTGTACACTTCATGTACCTGGCAGCTTAGAAGCTAGAGTGGGCATAGGCTTAAAAAGTCCTGGGACACACTGTGACAGGGCTGTGACTTGGTGGGACAGCTGGGGCTAAGTTGGGTGCCACTGGGGGATCCTTGGACATTCTCTGCCATGGCCAGCTTTGGGGGCTGGCCAGAGCTGATGGAGGTCAGGAGCTCAGAGCTCAGGGTACTCTGGGGTGGGCCTAGCAGGCTGGCTGATCCCACCTGTACTATCAAGGTGGAGGAGTCTATAAAAACTGATGCTTGCTAATGCCTCCAATCCCAGAAAGAGTTCTATCAGTTCCCCACGTCTTTGGTGGATGCTTACAGTTAGGAAATGGATTTCCTTTACTTATAGTCTAGTTATTTTTTTAAATAGCTGTTTTGTTGCTGTGCCCTTGAGTAGGTGAGTCTGTGTGTGGGCCCCTCAATGATAGCCTCCCTACTGCTGGCTGCCACATTCTGAGTGTGGGGTTCCCATCATTACTGTGTCTCCATCTCTCCTATCCTTTTCTATGTGGTCTCTCTACTGTTGGTAGTGCAGAAGTTTTTCTACTAGCCTTCCTTTCTTGTTCAGGAAGAATCTACATGTAGATGTAGATTCATGATGGAAGGAGGTGAGTTCAGGATCCTATACTGTCATCCTGGGCCTCCCAATTTAATGGAACTATTTCATTAGGGCACCTGGGGAGCTCAGTTGGTTAGGCATCCAATTCTTGATTTTGGCTCACAATCAGGGTTGTGAGATCAAGCCCTGCCTCAGGCTCCTCGCTGAGCATGGAACCTACTTAGGAATCACTCACTCTCTCTCCTTCTGCTCTACCCTCCCCATGGCTTGCACATACGCTTGCAAAAGAAAAAAAAATCATACTGTTTTATTGGGAAATAAATGCTACACCCTTTTCATAGGCAAAAAACATAAGAATCTGAGAACCATATATCAACATTCCCAGTAATTTGGATAAAACGTTGTGAAGGACAAAAAGAACATGAGAGAACTCATTATAAATTGTTTAAATATTTAATTCAAAAAAGAAATTACATAGTATTTATTTATAAGCTATTCCTTTTATAGTAGAGAGTTCATAAGAAATATTCAATTGATTTCTTAAAGAAAGATGACAACACAAGAAATAATTTGGGTGTAAGGATCTTTCATTTTGATTGTGGTGTTTTCAACTCTCAATTTTTAAAATGGTCAACTAGTGTATTATTATATATAACCCGCCATTCTTGCACATCCATTTTCTTCCAATTGCCTTGATCAATACAGGAAAAAATGCTATAAATAGGGCAGTTGAGCTTCATTAGTGTTTGACTTTCAGGAAAAACACTCATGTATGATTTTTTTTTAGAACTTCATTTTTTTTAAGGAATAAAAAAAGCAATTTTAAAAGATCATAATGAGTTTTGTGGATGCATAATAGACACATCAGTCTATGTAAGATAAGTACAGGTTGTAAAAGCATGCGATCAGAGTACTAAATATTTTTCCACACTTCTTTTAATTGGAAGAAGAAAATTAAAAGGCCCAAACACAAGATCTGATTTATAATTTTATTTTTTTAAATGTTATTTATTAATTGGGGAGGGAGTGAGCAACCAAGTCAGCAAGAACAGAAACAGTGGGAGAAGTAGAGGGTGAGGGAGAAGCAGACTTCCCATGAGCAGGGGGTGCGATGCGAGGCTCGCTCCCAGAACTCCAGGATCATGACCAAAGGCAGATGCTTAACTGACTGAGCCACTCAGGTGTCCCTGATTTGTAATTTTCATCTGTAATTGACCTAACAAACTCCCTGATGATATGTTTAAACAGAATCTGCAGTTAGGACAACTGCCTCTGGAGTCAGACGAGGTTTTGTCTTGCAAACTTATCTGTTACTATCTGTGTGACCTTGAACATGGAACTCATCCCTTCTGGGCCTCAGTGTTCTCACATATGCTAATGGAGTTAATAAGTCTGCCTGTCTTACAAAATAATTGCAAGAATTAAATGAGATAAACAATGTACATGGTTCAAAATGTATAGTGCCCGGTGCATAGTTAAATCGGTTAGCTATTATTATTGTTATATTATGGAGCCAGAAGTTTGGTCCTTGTAAACCACACCCTTAAGTAGAAAATAGGTGAAAAGCAGAGTAGTTAAGAGCAAGGGATATGGTTAGACTTCCTGAGCTCAACAGTCAGTCACCAAACCGATCCAACTCCAACTGAGCCTAATCCTGACTCCCATTCATTAACTAATCTGGTTGCAAGATCTTGGCAAGCCCATCTGCTGTCATTTCCTAAATAAGTAAAACAAGGAGAGTGTTAGCATTTCTGAGGTTGTTAGAGAATTAAAGGTATAAATATGTTTAAGTGCTTAAGACAGCATCGGACACATGTAACTGCTCTACAAACATTAGCTTTTATTATTCACTTCCATAGAGAAGTTTTACTAGGTTCCACAGCTGATACCATCATTAGGATAAAAGCCCGTGTTGTTGTACTTCGATGCTCACGGAAACTTTTAGAAGTCTGCATGAAAATGGGCAATGTTTAGAAAAGTATCTTCTGGGGGAGAAGTCTGGAACCTTCAGAATTCAGATCTGCCAGTATTAAACAAGAGCAACAAATGTCTGAGCATCCCCCAAGGCAGCCCTAGTTTTCATTTGGGCTCACATTTCCTGCTTTCTTCTTCTTGTGAGATGCCATATGTGCTCAGAAACCTTTGAGAGGCTTTGCCTACTGATCTACACCAGCTTCTTTTCTTAACTATCCTTAATACTCAGCAAGATTAAAATATCAACCCAGTACTCTATAAAACCTGTAAAGCGTGGGTTATTTCCAACCACAGTGTTTGGACTAATTCCAGTATATCAACACCGCAAAGCACATGCTCGCTTACGATATAAACCAAGAAGGAAGCGCATAGTATTTGTTTTGACAAGTCTGACCCCACAGTGTTTGGGAATATGCTACTCTTGCTGTCTCAACCTTGGAGATTGGAACTATCATTAACGTAACAGTAGAAATCAGCCCCCCGTGCAAAGACCTTTGGTGGCTCTTTACTGCCTATGAGATGAAGTCTGTCTTAAGCATTTCAGGATTCCTGTCCATTAGTTCAGTCTACCCGCCCTCTTGTAGCAATATTTTCTACAATGTGTCTATAAGCTTTTCCTGACAGAGGCACTACAAAAAAACTAACATTTGAGGACAAATCAGTTTGGGAAATATGTATTCTAAATTTCTCTCTCGTTCATCATGGACTATATAACATGTTAAAATTTCTGAGAAGTCCTGTATTAAAGAAACCTGCCTGATTTTATTTCAGTCAAACTTTCCAACCCTTTTGAACCAAACCACTTGGACAGACATGGTCTTAAAAGAAATTTTTTTTTTTGGTGAGACTGGGTTACACTGTCCTTTTAAATAACACACACGCACCCCTATTTCCTATCCATGTGTATGTTTGCATAAGCTTATGCCTTGTGTGTTTTCTACAACTGACCACGTCCCCTGCAGGGATGCTCTTCACTAGTATCATGTAACATAATTGTGTCTTTCCATCTTACGGAGACTCCCCTGTCACATCTAAGCTGACAGTGATGCTCTCTCTATTCAAGATAACTTCAGCCTCTGCTTCTAAATACTTACCTGCCATTTATGTCTGGCATCACATTTTTTATCATCTTTACAAATCCAAGTTGAAAGTTTAAGTTTCTTGAAATCGGCACCCACTATTTAGTGAAACAAAAAAGTATCAACTGCGTAGTCAGGCAAATGAATGATACCTCATAGCCCAGTCCTGTTCTTCCTGGTAGTGGACTTTAGATCAGTAATTCCCCTCAAAGCCCCGGTCCCTAGGGCTGTCCTGGGATCATTGCCTGTGGCTTCACTACCAGTGTAAAATGAGGTCCTTCCCATGCAGCATCTGGCATACAGAGCACAGTCAACGAATATAATTCACATTGTTGTTGTCTCACTCCCATGATGCCCGGCATTGGGTCTTTATCGTCAGGGAACAATTTTAGTCATTGGTTTAATTAATGTAATGATACTGTTTGCTCTCTGCAAAGTTCTTCAGCTTCTGTCATCCCATCTGTAATGCAGGGAGCAGTAGGCATAGGCAACTGAGTAGAGATCAGAATGTGCAAAGCACGTTGCGCAGATGAGACAGCAGCGGTGTGGGGAGAGGGCTGAGTCAAGGTGGGGGTCAGCCTACAGACGGTTTAGCACCTGGCCTGCACCACAGGGCACTCGGCCGCTTCTCTGCCCAAGCACCCTGTAAATGACATCCAAATGCCTTCTGGTCTTTCACAGTGTTTACTCTTCTTGATCTAAAATGCCTGAAGAACATGCCGATGTGCTCCTACACCCGTCAGGCAGAGGGAATGATGAACCATCCTAAAAGGAATAGCATGCCTTGTCATTGTAATAACTCAAATGCTCCCTGTTCCCAGTGCAGAATCTTCCTGAGAATAGTGGCCATCATTAATGCTTTGCATACAGACTCCTCATTGTTTTTACTTGTGCTATTTCTTTGCACTTGGATGTAGAAGCAATAAATTTCCAGGGTAATGAAACTCACTTATCAGATTTCCCAGCATCAAGTTTCATATTAGGAATGAAAAAAAATCAGTCTAACTGGACTCAATATAGCTGTAAACCAATATATGTAAGCTGAATCAGAGATTAAGCCTTCATCATTGAGTTTATAAGCTTCCCATTTCAGTCTGGAAAGAATAACAATTTTCCTAGCTGTTATTTAATGTGTAAAATATTCTTTAAAATAATATATTGAATCAATTCAGGCAACATTCAAAAGACCAAATATTTTCTTGGAAGGAGAAGCATACATCCAGTAAGCACATTTCTCCTTGAACAAATATATGTTAATTTCTTAAGTTTTAAAGATGATTATTTTTTATTCTTTTGGTGATGCTTTTAGGAGTGCTAAAAATCAGTTTATGAGGCAATGTAAAGTTTCTCATTTAGCAAAAAAAGTTCTTGCTCTAAATTTTTTCTTTTAAATTGAGATCAAGTTCTGATACTATTTTAACTTTTAACTATTTTACTATTTTACTTCATTTTACTATTCAATACTTTCATTTTTTCAACAAAATACTCAGAGGTTCATATTATTTTGAGGGTTGCTGGAGGGGCTGTGGGTGCACAGATGGAGTGACTGAGTGATGGGCATTACGGAGGGCACTTGATGTAATGAGCCCTGGGTGTTACACGCAACTGATGAATCACTAAAGTCTACCCCAAAATTAATAATACACTATATGTTAGCTAACTTCAATTTAAATAAAACAAAGAAAAAGAAAAAAATGTGAATACAGAGCTAGTCTTAAAAGAAGCAGAAATAACCACACATGAATTTATGTGTAGCACTGCTGCACTGGTTGGAAGAGTAGAAAATGAGAGAATACTCTTTAATTATCATCTCTATTTTATGTTTGAATTTTTATAAACACAAGCATATAAGCACAAATGCACACAATAAATGTATGTACAAGTTATTGCATACACTATGTATGCTTAAAATTCTAATTAAAGCAGTTAGCAACGACTCTCATTTAGCAGCATGTAAAATGAGTAATTATGCTTGTTGAAAGACGCCAGCAAACAACTGTGAAAGAGCAATCCATAGAATCACAACCTTCCAACCACAGGAAAGTTGGTGGGAAGAAAAATCAGAAAGTAGAAACTGAATCTGGCTCCTTAAGGGTGAGCCTTCTCCAAGTGTGCTATGATGCATTGTTTACAAGCCATGTTTTTAATTTATAGTGCCAGAGGTCCAATGTCCTTGCTGTAAAATATACATGCCTGCGGATTAATTTTAACCAAAAATTTTTAAAAATGCAAGATGTGCTAGCTATTATGTGGACATCTTCAATCCACAGCATCTGTACTGTGTCTAACTTGAACATTTGGACAAACAACTTCAATTTTAAACTCCTGGGTAAGGGAGAACTTTGTTTAAAACACACTTAGGGACTGCAAAATTGCGCAGAAAGATATTGTTTACATGTAGTTACGCACTAGCAGCTCAAAAGAATTTTTTGAACGCATATTCAAATAAAAAGAGTTTGCCACATGGAAAAGAAAAAAGAAAGGAAAAGATCAAATAAGAAAGAGAAGGAGATAGAAAAAAGAAACCAGCCTTTTCTTTGGCCCAAGAGAAAATTGCACAGGGGAGGTAAAGGAGCTGAAGCTGCAATTCATTGAAGAGTCGCCACTCACCTTTGTTGAACAGTTTGCTTCAAGAACTTTGGTGAGTTACGTTTTACGTGAAAAGTTGCTTGTTTCTGAGCATCCATTGCAGAGGGCCAGACAAGGCTTTGAACAGGGTGTCGATTTATTGTTATATTTCAGTGAAAGAAAAAAAGAACACTTTATTGAAATCATCATTTTTCTTTCATCGGTCAATGGTTTCTAATTGTTTTTTTTTCTTTAAAAATAGTCAATACGGCTCTCAGTCCACCCAGATTTCCAAATTACCCTGAACTGTGCACGGAAAGTCTGCAATTGCAATTATGGCCCCTCCGGGTCTCTGCCACTAGGAGGCACTGCAGCCTGCTTTATGAGAGGGACGGAAATCTGGCAAAGTGAATATTCCACACAACTATGGCTCTGGTGTCATTCCCTATTTAATGGCTGTCAGTGAGGGGGAAAGACAACGTGGCGGGTAATTAAAACCAAATTGCAGGCAGGAGATGACTGCACAAGAATGATATTGTCATTAATACTGATTTAACATGCACCTGGGTAAGGTGAGGGAGCGCAGCGAGGGAATTCACACAGACGCCAGGGTTGCCTGATTTAAAGATGTAGTGTTTCCAGCTGAAGCATGTTTAAAAACTGAATAAAACCATCATATTATGACAGCAGAAATAAAACGGAAACAAATGTTCTACATATGTCTATTTAAAAAAAAAACAAGGAAAGAAAGAAAGAAAGAAAGAAAGAAAGAAAGAAAGAAAGAAAGAAAGAAAGAAAGAAAGAAAGAAAGAAAAGAAAGAAAGAAATCTTCTATTTCTTCCAGCTCCTTGGACCAAGCAGTGTGTCTCATCATCTCTGAAGTTAAAAAAGTATTTTTGCAGAAGTTTTTCCCCGCCTGTTGTTGGCTTCTCCTGTACGGGTTTGTAATCTGTTCATGTAGTTTACTGTTTTTATAATACTGTGGACATGGAACATTTGAGTGAAGCAAACATCATTGATTTACAGAAACCATATACACTTTAGATTCCAGTCCCAGAAATATTTCAGGAGAGGTATTTACCTCATGAGATTTAGAGATTTTCTTTCCATCCATGAAAGCTAGAGCTCAGAGACAAGATCAGTAACATCTACTGTTTTAAAGACACTTGGAGGTGCTTAGCTCGCTGCAGTGAACCCCCAAATAAAGAAGAGGATCACGGTCCTCTTTACTGCCCCTAAAATTATTTAGCACTTTTAGTGAGAAGTGCAAAACCCTGAAAATGGACACTAATCAGAGCTCCAATGAAGCAGTCTATTTTGTTTAAGATATGTGAAATAATCTAGTGGATATTTCAACATTAAATATTTCCCTATAATGACTGAGATTAAAATTTATATCTGTTCCCCAGTATAAGTAAGGCACAATGGTTTAGATCATGTACAAATTAAAAAACAATCTCTTATTTCAAGGATTATGGGTCATTTAAGGCAGAAAGCGTACTAAAATGAAAAGTGTTTGTAGAGAGGGCAAAATGGTTAGAGTGACAGAGTTCAGCCAATGCCTGAAAACCCTGTACCGATTGATAAATCTTCTTTTTGTTTCACCTTAAATGAATTGTGTGCATTATAGAAATGGTTATCCTTCTGCCCACTGCCAAAAGAGATGAATCATTAGGGATGTCATGAAGATTTATAATCACACCATAAAGAAAGTAAATTCAAAGAGCATTCTTGGGGCAATAAAGGCCATATTATAGAGAAAGAACTTACTAAACAAGATCAAGTAGGAAAAAAATGATCAAATGTCATGGTTGGTGGATCGAGACAATGAAGGTGGTTTTAATACTCAAATCATGAATTGCGCAACAGTGATCGTATCTTCTGAACTTTCTCCTGGCAATGCCTTGCTGTTGACACTTTTAATGAGTTTTACATTTACAGATGTTTTATTTATGTTGGTCTGTGCCTTCACTGTTAGGGATGGTAACTGGATTCCAGAGCCAGTAGATGCACCAGAAGTGCAAGTGAGCCTGATAACACTGAGAAACAGGGATCCAAAATTGGAACTTTTGCCTTTGTGAAGGAACACACGGATTTTATGGTAGGCTTCGGATCTACTATTGGCCACCGAGATTTTTACAGGGTAGCAGGAGAAATGCACCAGAAAGGAGCTTTATTTCATTTGAACTTTATAAAATGCCAAAGAAATTCTTCTCCAACGAGGACACTTTTTGAGACCATGACATTCACTTATCGGATGACCAACCCTGCCCAGCTTGGGCAGGGGTGGGGGAGGAAGGGGCTTGGCGACCAGATCGATCGATGAATGGACCCAGATTTCAGGGAGGAGAAGCTGTCCTTTGGATGCCAGACAGAATCTCGTTTTCAAATTCTGTTCTCACATTTGAACTGAAAAAGTCAGTGAAGCTCATCCACACTCAAGTCTGAGGATTATCTGGGATCAGTGGCTTTTATGAGTGGAGAGAGAGAAAAAAAAAAAAAAGATCTCCGTGGTCTCAAAGGAGAAATAACTTTAGAAACGATGAGTTGCCTCACATTTCAGGCTGCATGAAAAAAAAAAAAAAAAGAAAGAAAGAAAGAAAGAAAGAAAGAAAGAAAAAGAAAAAGAAAAAGAAAAAGAAAAAGAAAAAGAAAAAGAAAAAGAAAAAGAAAAAAAAGCCCAGCATCTGAAAGCCCAATTGTTCAGGAAAACTCGCTGACATGAGAGAAAGGGACAATTATTTGGAGAAAGGGAGATGCTTGGTTATAATTAATATTGACTTAGGAACAGCTATGTGTGGCAGGTCTCCTTGTTCTGAGGGGTCTGCATCAGGGCAAAGGCATTGGGGACAGGCACAGCCACTCGAAGGATCAGCATTGAAGCTCTCCTGGTTTTCACCCCATTTACTCTTGAATGGAACCTGGCACTCCCAATCTCTTGAACTGCTCTCCCAGGTTGCCTGTGTAACAAATATAATTTTTCAGCAAGATGGCTGCTGCCAGAAGCAGGCTCAGAAATGTCCATTTTAATTAAACATTTTACTTTCAATTACATTTCACAGTTTGCACATGGTGACACATGCTTTCATCACATGGACTTTCAGATTGCTATATTAGTCCTGTTTTCCTATGCAAGGAAATTTGTGTTGGTAAAAATGACTCACATAGGAAAAACTCAGTTTTTTTTCTTTGACTCGATCGATGGAAAGTTATTTCCAGAAGGAGAATAGTGGCAGCGTTTCTAGACTTCAGGCTAGATTTCCAACTGTCCGGTCGCAGGGAGCCATCAAATTGATAAAAGGACAACGATAGGGTGACTTAGAGCAGAAGTAGCTTGTGTGTTGTGCTACGTATGCCCTTTTCTGAGATGAGACAAAAATATGGCTATGCAGATTTACTGGTGTTTATGTGCCAAGAGAAGCTTTAGAAAATAATGCCTTTCACCAGAAGCTACCCAAAATGTACCCTAAAAAGCAAAGCTGACTTGATTTCTATCTTCCAGAAGCTTATCATACAAGACATACACTCACACAGATACTCATTTTGTTTCAAAAATAATACATAAACACATATTTTCAAGAACCTTTTTAGATGTCCCCAGATTAGGGAAATATCTTTACTGCAACAAGATAGGAAACTCATCCGTGGCCCTCTCTGGAGCACACCACTTGAATTATTTATCATTCTAAGAAGCAGGGAGGAACTTTTTGCCTAAGTACAGGTGCACAGCGTTTCATTTTAAGTAGATAAAATTGGAGAATAATGTTGCCCAGGCATCATCTTTTTAAATATGCATCTAAGAGGGGATTCCTGGAGGGGAAATGGTTTGTAGGAGGCCATTTCCTATAGTTTAAAGTGAGACATCTGTGAGTTTTCACCCCCCAACCCCCCCTTCCCCACCCCACCCCCAACTCGGACGTCTGACTAGGAATTAAGGGAGAGCTGAAATTCCTGTGGCCCAGGCTGCTTTCTCTATTGCTTCCCCTACAAATAGCCTCTGTGGCAACTGCTTGAGCTCAATCAGTCTGGAAGGGAACGATGTAAAGATGGGGATAGATTTTATCCGTGTCTTTCGGTTTCACTTTTTACAGTTATTTTTGTCTTTTCTTTTTTTTTTAAATCATTATATGATTACATCAAAGATGCCCTCCACCCTCCCTCCTTCCCTCCTTCTTTCCCACCTACATTCCTCCCTTCCTTTCTTCTTTCTTCCCTTCCTAAAAGAATAGGCTCCTAAATATGTTTAGATATTTTTCAGTTAGTTGTTTGTTACTATTTAGTTCCATTTTAGAAGAATCAGCTCTGAAAAAATTGAGGCCAGATTTTCGATGGCAGATTTTTAGAAGTTACGTCTTTGTCACGGTGTCCATCTCACTCAGGCTTGTATTTCAGGTACCCTACGGAACATATTAAGAAAATATCTTCACAGAATTGAGGTTCAAAAGCCTAAAGTCAGAGAAGTATGTAAAGTATATATATATATATATATATATATATATATATATATATATATACCAGGATAACCATGCTCAGTGTCGAGGCTCAGATTCAAGATTAGAACTCTGGGTGGAACAGACTGCTTTGCAAACTTTACATTCACTTTTTTTTTTTTTTTTTAGAAATTGCTGGTGTGAGCTAAAACTCATGATAGCCACATAAGACAAGAGATTATTGTTTCTCAAATGAAGAAACCAAAGTACTTAGGCGAAGTCACACATTTGGATTGCGGGTGGAGAGATAATGTTTTACCTGACAGGCTGTTCCAGTGAGCCCCATGCCTCCCACAGAGCGGTGTGTGGAATGAAGAGTCAAGAGTCACTTCCCATTTAAGGAAGTGAAGTGTGCTCCTACACTAATCTCCAGAAAGACAAAGCCTTAAAAGATCAGTTGAACAAAATCACCCCCCGCCAAAAAAAATAGCTGTTGGTCACCCACAGGAAAGCAGGCATGTAGCACAGATTGAGAAAACTGATTTCCCACAGAACCCATGAAAAATACATGGCTGCACCCACCAGGCATTCGTGCTTGGATATATACATGTGTCCATGTCCACATGATGGAAAAATAGTCTTTGAAAACAATCCAACGAGGTAACCCTCGCAATATCTACCAAATAGCTCTCCTCCTTATTATTATTAATGTTGTCATTGTTGTTTGTATTTTAGCATTCTACTGGTTCTATGGCAAGATGAGACCTCATGCTGCATGTGTGAAAGTCCATGGCCATTGATGGGCAGGGTGACTGTATGTCCCAGTTAACATGAGACAGTCCTGTTGGGAAAAAAACTGTTGTTCAATATAATTGTAATAGCATCCCCTTCTCTCTCAAAAGCGTCCAAATTTGAACAATTAATTATATGGCCACTATGGATGAAGGACATTTGAAATCACGCACATTTATTTATTTATTTTTGAAATCACGCACATTTAAATTGTGACCTATGGTTACTTGTACCTCATTAGAGGAAAACCATGAAGGATGTTTCATAGTTCTTTTTTGTTTGTTTGTTTGTTTCATAGTTCTTGAAGCAGCTCTGCCATCTTACTCAGGGCTGAGGCCAGAATGGGTGTGTGATGGGCCTGTAGGAAAAACTAGTGCTTGACAGAGTCAGAATGGAAGCCTCAGTACTCTTCCCTTGGTACTTCCATGATTTTTGGCCTTGTACCACAATGGTATTCATGGCAATGAATCCATTGATCAAAGTAAACAGAGAAAATAATTTTTTTTGTGCCTCCATTTTCATATCAGCAAAATCATAACAATACCATGTGGTTCTAAGAAACAGTTTATCACTAAGCATCTATGCAGCTTGGCAAAAAAGGAGTACAGATCTTTATCTGCCACTTAAAAAAGATCTTATGTATTATCCATTCTTTGATAATTAAAAGGAAGATGTTTATGATATTTGAGTTAATGAGCTATTTCAGGGATATTGTTAACAAGTTGTTAAAAAATGCATTAGCTTTGGGGTCCTGGGTGCTCAGTTGTTTTCAGCCCAGGTCATGATCTCAGGGTCATGAGTTCAAGGCCCATAATGGACATGGAGCCTGCCTAAGATTGTTTCTTCCTCTCCCTTGCCCCTCCTCTGTTCTCTCTCTCTCTCTCTCTCTCTCTGTGTGTGTGTCTCAAAAATTTTTTTAAAAAAAATGCATTGGCTTTAAAGAATTAGTTTGAAAGTTAAACCTTTAAAATGTTTTAACATCTTGTTTCAGAATAATATTAACCAATTGTGATTAGTTTTAAATAGGAAGGAAAGAGAAAAAGTGAGAGAAGGGGAAGGAAGGAAAGAGGGAAGGACATGAATGAAGAAAGAAGAGAGGAAGAAATGAATGGGGAAGGAAAGAAATAGGGAAGGGATTTTTCCTCTCATGCCCATGAATCTGGATAATTTTGCTTTTTAAGGGCCACACTTTCTTTTATTTTAAGGAAATTACAAATAATTGGGTTACATATCTAACCACTGAATTTGTACACAGTAAATGATTATCCCAAACTCTTAAACCTGCCTAATCATTTTCTTAAGCATTTCTTAACCTATTTGTAAATTCTTGAGATGTTTTAATATGCAGTGTATAGTCATTCCTCTAATGTAAATTGTTAAAATTATTAGTTTTGCTTTCAAAGAGCAATACTGATCACTGGACTTCATTTAGCTCTGCAAATAGGTCCAAGTTCACACAGTCATGGAATGCATGATGGGATTTTTTTGGGTATTTGCCATTTTATACTGAAAATACCACGGCCCACTTAATATAGGCTTTTGAAGTGCTGTGCAATGGAAATATGAGATGAGCCTATGAGTGTAAGCTATGTATATCTTTTTAAAATTTCTAATAGAAAAAAGTAGAAACAGGTAAAGTTAAATTTTTTAAAAGTTTATTTATCTATTTTAGAGAGAAAAAGTACATGAGCAGAGGGAGAGAGAGGAAAAAACAGACTCCTAGCTGGGTAGGAATCCAGATTCGGTGCTTGATCCCAGGACCCTGAGATTATGACCTGAGCCGAAACCAACAGTCAGATGCTTACCCAACTGAACCACCCAGGTCCACTGAGTTCAGTTTTATTTATTCATATATTAGTATAATTATCTATATATAACTCATATAACTATATATAATATGTATGAGTATATATATATTTAATAAGATTTATCCCATATATTAAAATTTCAAACAGTGATCTATACAAAATGTTATTATTGAGATATTTTAAACTTCACATTTCGTTCTAAGCCTTCAAAACTTTTACATATTTTACATTTATGGCATATTACAATTGGGACTAGCTAACTTTCAATGACTCCATAGTCACACATGGCTAGGGGCTATTATATTTGACATTCAGAGTTTAAGCACGTAAGTCAGTAAAACATCTCATTATGTAGAATATTTTCTCAGGGTTTTTTTTGTAGAATATTTTTGTAGAATATTTTATCAGTTTATTGGGTATTATGATTATGTGGCTATGAATATTTGAATGTAGGTCACTGGGTGGATATATTCTTTCCTGTATCTTGGGTAGATATTAAGAAGTTGAATTTCTGGGTTCTGTGGCTAGTTTATGTTTAACTTAAGAAACCACCACACTGTTTTCAGAAGTGACTGTGTCATTTTACATTCCACTTAGCAATGGATAAGGGGTCCAGTGTCTCCACATTCACACCAGTACTTATTATTGTCTGGCTTTTTGATTATAATGATCCTATTGGGTATGTAGTACGATCTCATCGTGGTCTAAGATTGGTGTTTCCCTAAGGACGAATGATATTGAGTACCTTTTCTGAGGGTTTATTAAGACTTTGGTGAAATTTTATTGAAATATTTGACCATTTTTTATTTATTTATTTATTTTTATTTATTTATTTATTTTTAATTTATTTTTTATTGGTGTTCAATTTACTAACATACAGAATAACACCCAGTGCCCGTCACCCATTCACTCCCACCCCCCGCCCTCCTCCCCTTCTACCACCCCTAGTTCGTTTCCCAGAGTTAGCAGTCTTTACGTTCTGTCTCCCTTTCTGATATTTCCCACACATTTCTTCTCCCTTCCCTTATATTCCCTTTCACTATTATTTATATTCCCCAAATGAATGAGAACATATAATGTTTGTCCTTCTCCGACTGACTTACTTCACTCAGCATAATACCCTCCAGTTCCATCCACGTTGAAGCAAATGGTGGGTATTTGTCATTTCTAATAGCTGAGTAATATTCCATTGTATACATAAACCACATCTTCTTTATCCATTCATCTTTCGTTGGAATTAGAGTTTATCTTCTCCTTACTAAAAGGTTGTTAAGTGTTCTTTATATATTTTGGATCTACTTTTTTTTTTTTTGCTTTGTTTGTTAGTTTTATCAGATATATGATCTAAAGATATTTTCTCCCAGACTATGACTTCTCTTGTTCATCCTCTTAGTGTCCTTTGAAGCAGAATTTTTGACTTTTAATGCTGTTGAATTTATCAAAGTATTCTATGTATTAGGATGTTGGTATCTATCTAAGAACTTTTTGTGCATTTCAGGATCAGAAGGATATTCCTGAACAAGTTGAATTCTAGAAGTTTTATTTATTGTTTAGCTCTTGCATTTAGGCCTATGATCCACTGGAGTTAGTTTTTGTGTAGTGTGTGAGGTAAAAGTCAAGCTCATTTGGGGGCACCTGGGTGGTTCAGTCAGTTAAGCATCCAACTCTCTATCTCAGCTCAGGTCTTGGTCTCAGAGTCATAAGTTCAAGCCCCACTTGGGCATGGAGCCTACTTAAAAAAAAAAAAAAAAAAAAAAAAAAGTAAAGCTGATTTTTTTTCATGCAGTATCTACTTGTCCTAGCACTATTTGTTGAAAAAAAAAAACTTGCCTGATTGAAATACCTTGGCACTTTTGTTAAAAAAAAAAAAAATTAACCATAGATGTAAAGATTTATTTATAGAACTTCAAATTTGTTCCTTTAAGCTAAATGCTTACAATTGCAAAATCACAGAATAGTCTTGGTTATTCTGCCTTTATAGTAATCTTTTTTATAAGGCAGCGTAGTAGAGAGATTGCTAAAATGGCCAAGATCTCCCACTCTAATTCCTGGGACTATGAAAATGATAAAATGTCATATCTTGATTATGTTATATTACATGATAAAATGGCTCTGCATATGTGATTAAGGTTACTAATCAGTTGACTCTAAATTAAGCAAAAGGGAACTCATCTGGCTGAATGTAGTCACAGAGTGGTTTAGGAGCACAGTTTTCTGACAGATAGTAGAAGAAAACCTCTAGAAGAGACTTCACATGCAGGAAATATGTAGTGCACTGTTGCTTCCTAAGGATGGAGGGGGCCATGAGACAAAAAATGCAGGTGGATTCTAAAAGGACTGCAAAGCCCCTGAATGATAGACAATGTGGTGATGGGCATCTCGGTTCCAAAGCAGGAAGAAGGTAAATCTCTCCAAGAACTGGAATGAGTTTTAAAGAGAACTCTGAGGTCTAATTGAGAACAAATCTGGCCAACACTTCAAATTCAGTCTTATGCAACATTGAGCAGAGAACCGAGCCATGTCCTGCTGGACTTCTGCTGTACACAACTGTCAGCTTACTAAATAGCTTTTTTTTTTAAAGCATCTAATTTTATGATAATTTCTTATAGGCAGAAGAAAACAATGGTAGTATGGCTCTTTCAACTTTTATGCTCATCTTTAAAAAAAAAATGTTCTGGATGATCTAAATACTTTACATATCCACATATATTTTAGGGTTGACTTGTTAAATTCCACAAAGAAGCCTAAAGGACTACATTGAATTGGTGGGTCATTTTGAATTGATTACCATCTTAATAAAGTTAAGTCTTTCAATGGATGAATATTAAATATACATTCATTTATTTAAGTCTTTTAAAAATTCCTCTTAGTAATCTTTTTTTAATATAAGCATCTTGCAATGATTTTATTAAATTTATTCTTAAATCTTTGATTTCTTGCAATGGCATTATCATTAGGATTATTTTCTTAATTTCAGTTTTGTGTGATTCCTTGCAAACACAGAAATGCCATTGATTTCTGAATATTCTGAATGCATTATCTACATTTGCTAAGTATGTTCATTAGTCTAGTAATTTTCTATGTATACATAGAGTTTTCCATGTATAAGACTAAGTCATGTGCAAACAATGATAGTTTTACTTCTCTTTTCCAAATTCAATGCCTTTACATTTTTTTCTTTTCCATATTGTACTTGCTTAAATCTCAAGGAAAAACTCAAATAGAAGTGATGAGAGTTGATATTCCTGCCATGTTCCCAGACTTAGAGGTAAATAATTCTGTCTTTATTAAGCTTGGCATCAGTCTGTGGTTTTGTTTTGCTCTTCTGCAAGTGTGTCTTCATAAAATTGGAGCAATCTATTTTATTCTCCAATTTCTGAGATACTTCATCAAAAATGTGTGTTAAATTTTGTAAAATGTTTCTTCCGCACCTATTGAGATGATATTATGTGTTTTGTTCTTTATTCTAATAATATGATACAATGAATTAATTGGCTTGTTACTCTATGCTTGCTTTCCTGGAATAAACCCTACTTGTCATGATGATGCTTTTTATGTGCTGCTAGTTTCAGTTTACTAATAATATTTTGTTAAAGATACTAATACCACTGTTTATGAGGGATATCGGTCTGTCGTCTTCTCTTTTTGTGATTCTTTAGAAGTCCTAACTCTCAGAGTAATAATGACTTTGTAGAATGAGTTAGGATATGTTTCCTCTCACTCTGTTTCCTGAAAGAGCTTTTGAAAAATTGGTGTTCTTTAAAAATTTTATAATATTCACCCAAGAAATCTTCTGAGCCTGGATTCTTTACTTTGGAAATGTTTTTATTTTTTTGTCAAGTTTTTATTCAAATTCCAGTTAGTTAACATATAGTATAACATTAGTGTCAGGTGTACAATATAGTGATTCAACATTTCTATACAACACCCAGTGCTCATCACAAGTGCCCTCCTTAATTGCATACTCAATTTCTTTAATTATTGATTTATTCAAATGTTCTATTTCTTTATGATTCAATTTAGTAATTTGTATCTTTTTAAGGTTATGTCTTTTTTAGCTGCATTGTCTAATTTTTTGGCATATACTTGTTCATCAAACTTTTTTGTAATCATATTAATTTTTGTAGGGTTGGTGCTAATGTCTATTCATTCATTTTTGATTTTGAAAATTTGTATCTTGTCCCTTTTTGCCTGTTGGTTTAGGTAAAGGATATTCAATTTTTTTGACCTTGTTAAAAAAACAACTTGTGCATTCCCTGGTTATTTTTGTCCCTTTTCTGTTTTACTGTCTTCTCTTCTAATTTCTATTTCTCTTTTTATTTTGCTGGTCATGGATTTAGTTTGCTCTTCTTTTTCCAGTTATTTAAAGTAGAAATTTATATTATTAATCTGAGACTTTTCTTTTCATCTAAAACTAAAAATTTCCTGCAAAATGCTGGCTTAGCTGCATTTATGCAAATTTTTCAAAATGTTGCACATGCATTTTCACCCATTTAAAAATATTTTCTATTTCTTTGTGCATTTTTCTTTAATCCATGGCTTACTTAGAAGTGTGTACATTTCCAAATATTTGGAGATAATCCAGATTTCTTTCTGTTTTTTTTTTTTTAATTTCTAATTCTTTTGTGATCAGATAACAAATTTCATGTGAACTTATTAAGACTTATTTGATGGTGCCTGGTTGGCTCACTTGGTAGAGCATGGGACTCTTGATCTCAGGGTCAAGTGTTTGAGCCTCATGTCGAGTGCTGAGATTGCTAAAAAAATTAAAAAAAAATAGAAACTTAAAAAATACTTATTTTGTGGCCTAGCATATAGTATACCCTAGAAAATATACCATTGTACATGAAAAAATTACATATCCTATAGTCCCTTTTGAGAGATTTTTATATATGTCAGTTAGGTCAGATTGGTTGAAACTTGTGGCCAAATCTTTGATATTTTTTTTTATTTCTTGGTAGCCTATCAATTATTTTGAGTGGGATATTCAAATGTTCAACTATTCATGAAGAAGTAACACTATTGTCATTCAATTTTGTCAGATTTGTTTCATGTATTTTAGCTAGCATGTTTCCTGATGCATTTGAACTTTTATCACAATAAAATGTCTTCTTTGTTTCTAGTAATATCTCCTATTTCAGTCTCTTTTTAAAAATATAAACTTTCCATTTCTTCTCTATATATGTGTGCACAACTGCTATTTGTAAGACTTGCATGGAAGACAAAATTTAAAAAAAATGAAAAAATGGACAAAGATTTTAAAGAAAAATTATAGTATTATCACAAATATGATTTCATCATAAGTCATTAAGCAAGAAAGAAGCTGTTGTGTGTTTTTTTTTTTAAGATTTTATTTATTCATTCATGAGAGACACACACACACACAGAGGCAGAGATACAGGCAGAGAGAGAAGCAGGCTCCATGCAGGGAACCCAATGTGGGACTCAATCCGGGGACTCCAGGATCATGTCCTGAGCTGAAGGCAGATGCTCAACCCCTGAGCCATCCAGGCATCCCCATCATTGTGTATTTGTATTTAAGATACCATCTACAGTGGCAATAAAAGCAATAAAGAATCATACACCAACTAACAGAAAAAAATACGAATCTGTTATCAGAAATATAAGAAAAATGATCACAAACACACTATTGTAGGAGATGTTGAAACACATTTTTAGGATTTCAAAAATAGACCATCCCCCCAAAAAGAGAGAACTCCACAGTTATATAAAAAATGCAAGAAATACAACAAGGTTGATTTAACTTATTTATTGTTTCTCACTACCCTATATAAATAATGGCTAAGATTGCCTGAAGGTCTATTCAGTGAGGGTTATTCAAGGTGGTGCTCAGAACAATTTTAAAGCATTATTTCTATTATGTTTGTTTGACGGATGAAAAACAAAACAAAACAAAACAACCCAAAATTGAGGCTAGAGAGATCAGTTATTTTCCCTTGGTCCAGTAACTAACAAATGCTATGTAATATACAAACTCAGGTCTGTCTATGCCAGAAACTTCAAAGCATACATTATATAAGAGAATTCAGATGAACACATTACTAGAGAAAAGAAAGCTAGAAACTGATAACTTTTTTCTAGCCCCAATCTATAACTTTTCAAACGTTAAACTGAAAAAAATTTTCTAAATATCTCACAAATCAGGAGTATATTAAACCTACATCTGCAAACTTAAAACAAGAAAAATCAGAGCTAAAATGACCCAAAAGTACCTTAGAACCAAAACTATACATGACATGTAAATTGTAATACTAAGTATATTCATTATTTTAAAAAATGTTTTAAAGGAATAAAGTAATGCAAGAACTTAGAAAATATTTTCAAAAGGAACATAAGATCACAGGAAGATTTTAATTAAAAAGGAGGAGGGGGCAGCCCTGGTGGCTCAGTGGTTTAGCATGCCTTCAGCCTGGGGTGTGATCCTGGAGACCCAGGATCAAGTCCCACGTCGGGCTCCCTGCATGGAGCCTTCTTCTCCCTCCGCCTGTGTCTCTGCCTTTCTCTCTCTCTCTGTGTCTCTCATGAATAAATAAAATAAAAATCTTCAAAAAAATAAAATAAAAAATAAAATAAAAAAATGAAAAGGAGGAGGACGTGGGTGACTCAGTCTGTTAAATGTCTGCTTTGGCTCAGGTCATGGTCCTGGGGTTTGGGTTTCCTGGGATCCAGCCCTTCATCAGGCTCCCTGCTCAGTGGGGGATCTGCTTCTCCCTATCTCTTTACCCACCCCCCACTCATGCTTGTTCTCTCACTCTCTCTCTCAAATAAATAAATAGAATCTTAAAAAAAAAGAGAAGAAAGGAAAATTATTAACTTCACATTACTCATAAGAAGTAATACTCATAAAAAAAGACAGCCCTCTACAAACCTGATCCTTTCAATACAGTTGCAATTAAAATCTTAATTGAAACTTCTAGATACCATGACAAAATAAACCGAACGTTCTCCCAAATGAAAAAATAATGGAAATATGCAGCAATAGATTGATGATAAACCTGCACTAATGTATTTTCAAACATACTGAAATGTCATCAAACCATCACACCTTAGTGGGAATTTTGGAGTTACAGGTATTTTGTTCAGTGTAAAGAGCCCATAAGGAAAACAATCTTATATGGCAATCAAATGCATTATAAAAATGGTATATAAAATCTCTGAGGAAATGCAGATTAATCAACAAATGTGATTCTTTCCCCTTTTAGTGCTTTTGTTTACTTTTTAATGTTTTCAAGTAATTAGTATTAAATTTAAGAAAAACAAAATTGGAAAATAAATTTACATACATGATAGCATTAGAACTATTCATTGTAATATGTAAACAGAAATTATAAATATATATGTAATGTATATTTATATTAATATATGAAATAAAAATTTTATTTACTAACTTGTCAATAAATAATAAACTCTCCCAGGGGAAAAAGCTCATGATCAAAGGATATACACACGAGATATGAAATAAAAGAAACAAATGGTTCATTGATTTCAGATAGGATTTTAATGTTACTAGAAATTTTTAATGCCAGTCTTTCACTAAATCTCCCAGAAAGTAGAAAGGATGACACATCCCCCAACTTATACAGTGAGACTACCATAACCTTAATTCCAAACCTAAGAACAGGTAAAATGGGAAATTTCATAGTGAGTCATCATAAAAATAGATTGACGAATGAAAAACAAAATATTGGTAAATTCAGCCCAACAATACAGAATACAGCTATACAAAACCAAGTTGACTTTATTTCTGGAATGCAAGGATGGTTTAACATTTTTAAACTGGTCAGTGTAGTTGACATAAACAAAAAGATAAAAGAAATCTTATCTTGTCACCCTTAAAAATTCAGTAAAAATATTTGATAAAAGTTAAGGTCCATTCATTATAAAAATCACATACATGTTAGGCATAGAAAGACACTTTCTAAATCTGACTAATGCTATCTGCAAAACCTAGAGCAAATATAGTTAATGATAAAATGTTAATAATATCCCTCTGGAGTCAGGGTAAAGAACAAGGATGCCTATGTTCTACACATCCCTCAAACATCATACTGAAAGTCCTACCCAGTGCTAGGATAAATTGCAGGGGAGAAAAAAGTGATTATTTGCAGTTGATATAATTATGGCTATAATTAATTGATTATCTATATTATTATAGTAATATACATATTTACATGCTAATTAACATATGGATGTTATATTAGCATTTTATGTGTAGTTTTCTGGAAATAAGTTCAATGTATAAACATAATATGTGACTTCATTTACCACTATGTTAGAAAAGGAAACTTTTCAAAGATATGATTTATAATAGAATCAAAATATTAAATTACTAGAAGTGACCTTAATAAAAAATTGTAAGTCATGTATAAAGAAAACTGTAAAACATACGTAAAAAGTACACCATGAATGTGTAATAGAATGTACTCATGTATTGGAAGACTCATTATTGTAAATATTAACTGCTACCAAACTGTTCTATAGATTCAACTAAATTCTAATAAAATATTAACAGGCTGTGTATGTAGAACTTTATCCATAAATCGATTCAAACATTTACATGGAAAAGACCAAAAGTAGACATGATAGTAGTAAAAAAAATAAATTATTCTATTACAAGGCAGAACATCATAAAATTATAGTAATTAAGACAGTATTGTATCAAAAATAAGGGTAATAACATAATTTATTAAACCTGACAGATCGAAGTAGAAAAAATAGTTATCGCTTTTCCTCCCACAATTACCCTCTTAATAAACATCTTCTCGGGATCCCTGGGTGGCGCAGTGGTTTGGCGCCTGCCTTTGACCCAGGGCGTGATCCTGGAGACCCAGGATCGAATCCCACGTCAGGCTCCCGGTGCATGGAGCCTGCTTCTCCCTCTGCCTGTGTCTCTGCCTCTCCCTCTCTCTGTGTGACTATAATAAATAAATAAAAAATAAAATAAAATAAAAAATAAACATCTTCTCAAGGTGCAAAGGTTTACTGGAGGAAGGTATAATCACATGAATTCCACTATTTTTAAATGGGTAATTGTATGCGCCACTAGGAGCATGAAGTCCATACTTGATTTGCTAGTCACCATAAAAAATGTGATAGTTACTTTTCTATCCCCAGTTAGGGAACAAGCCAGGGGATGGCGTTCCACAGTGCCTCCCACCTTTTCCACTGAAAGCCATTGTATTGATTGGTGTAGGTGAGTGAGAGTTCCTCATCCAGGCAGAGTCTGACTCACCTTCCTTTGAGCAGCAGATCAATTTACTAGATAGGAGTGAACATTTTTCCATTATTCCTATTCTGATTATAGGTTTTAACTATGAGTTAGATTACTCACCTAAAATTAATTTTAAGTTTTTTTCCCATGCATGGAAAAATATTTGAAATAAAAATAACTCAAATTAGTGTGAAGTCTCTCTACTTAGAGTTTCTTAGAAGTTCTCTTTGGGCACTAAGAAATGAGGGGTTCAGTCCCAAAGGAGAAAGAGAGTGCATATTATATTTTTGGAGCTCTTTGGTGATCAAGAGATATTGAAATTATCTCTATGTTTTCCATGGTGTGGGCTACACCATGGGTCATGCTGACTTATTTGTAGGCATTACTGTGGCAGAGAATATCATCAGTTTAATTATAATGAGGAGGTTGCTGATATCAAAAGAAATAATCCATTAGAAGTCTTCATGAAGATAAAAAAAATAGTTTGACTTCATAAGACAAAGCCCGCGTCTTCTTTCCAGAGTTTTTATCTTGCTGCATGTAAACTCAAATTTAGCCATAATCTATTATTTACATTTTTATCTTACTCTCTAATTTTTGCCATCATCTGCTCAAGCATTATAAAATTGAACAGCTTGAGATTAGCATTCAAGGTTTTAGCCAGAAAAGCTTTACTCTCAAATACCATATTATAGTTTAGCTATTTATCCATAATCAAATTTATAGTAATTAGATAAAATGCATAAGGATTTTAAATCCATCCTTCATGTAATCTAATTTATATTTATAACTTCATAATTATATTATATGCCAATGATTATTAGAATCTTACATATTGAGAATGAACAATGGATGAAAGATAGACTTTTATCTTTTCCTGGGTTATTCAATCTCACTAATTATACATTTAATAATGATCAATTATAAGTTAATGTACATAATTGTTTTATTAAATCTAAATCATAGTTAAACACTTATTAAATAATCTAAGTTAGTGTTGCCCTTTCATATCTTTCAGCAAATTAGAGTTGCATTCGCCCACCTAAATTTTTCTTTAAAATTCTTTCTTGTACTGCTTACTGCCTTTGTCTTGACAATAACAACCTATTTGTGGTGACAAAACACGGAGAATGAAACTTTATATTTCAAATGATTGTGTCTATTTTGTTTGCTGGTCTGTTGCCTAAGTGCTGGTCTGTCTGTGAGAGAAAATTAATACTATTTAATATGAAGTGGTATAATCATAGTCTTGATGTAGTCAGATCATACTTTAAGCTTTCCACATCACCATCTCATTTTACTACTAAACAACCTTGATGGGCAGGAACTATTATTATTCCCTTTAAAGGAAGAAGAGGGCAGCCCCAGTGGTGCAGCAGTTTAGCGCCGCCTTCAGCCCAGGGCATGATCCTGGAGAACAGGCATCAAGTCCCACATCAGGCTCCCTGCGTGGAGCTGCTTCTCCCTCTGCCTGTGTCTCTGCCTCTCTCTCTCTCTCTCTCTCTCTGTGTGTGTGTGTGTCTCTCATGAATAAATAAATAAAATCTTTTAAAAAAATAAATAAAGGAAAAAGAAAACGGAAGCATGGGGAACAGGCAATGAATGGGAAAACCAAGCATCTGGACTCTAGACCTCACATCCTAAAGCACTGGGTTGTTTTTTGTTTTTTCCCCATCTCTGTCTTTGTTCTCAGCTTGAGCTTATAGGAGTCTAACGTCTGAGAGATACAAATGTAAGTTATTTGTTACCTCCATGCAGTATTTTCCTATTAAAAAACTGTAACTGTTGGGGCGCCTCTGTGGCACAGTCGATTGAGTGTCCCACTCTTGGTTTCAGGTTAGGTCGTGATCTTAGTATCCTGAGATGGAGCCAGGAATCAGGCTTCACGCTCAGCGGGGACTGCCAGCAATTCTCTCTCTTCCTCTCCTTCTGTCCCTCCTACTCATGCTCTTTTTCTCTCTCTAAAATAAATAAATCTAAAAAATAAAAACAAACAAAAATCCTGTAGCTGTGTTTCTTGCTATATAAAAAAACATTATATATATATATATATATATATATATAAACATTTCTAGTTATGATATGTGAGAGGAAGATTTCCCATTTATGAAGCCATATATGATTCTTGAATTTTATTTATGTTGTTCACTATAATTCATCACAGTTGTGTTATTCTTTCATTTCAAATAAAATTCGAAGGCCAAAGCAAAGGTGGGGATTTTTGGTTTTGTGTATTTTTTTAAAATTATGTTTTAGTGCAGTTTTAGTTTTATAGAAAAATTGAGCAGATAGTCGAGTTCCCCTATACCCTACTTCCAGTCCCCCATCTCAGCGCACCGTTTCCCTTATTATGAATATCTTGCATTCCTGTGGTTGAATACATCTTATTGCCAAATACCATGCAAAGCACTCAATGTGTATTCTTATATCATCTTCCTAATAACCCAGTGAAGGGAGTACAATGCTATTTTAAAGATGAGGGATCTGAGATTCAGAAAGGTTCAAACAAGACAGAGAGAAAGTAGACAGCTCTTTTTGAAAACCAGATTCTGGGGTGGCTGGGGGGCTCACCTGATTGGACCTCCAACTCGTGACTTTGGCTCAGGTCATGATCCTGGGGGCCTGGTATCCAGCCCCACATCAGGTTCTGGGCTCAGCAGCGTGTCTAATTATCTGCCCCCCCCCCTCTCCTCCCACTCACCTGATCTCGCTGTGTGTCTTAAATAAATAAATAAATAAATAGATAAATAAATAAATAAATAAATCTAAAAAAGAAAGAAGAAAACCAGATTTATTCTGAAGCCAAAATGTATCTTTTCTTACTTTCTCTTTTAAGAAACTTGAAGCCTCAAAGTAATTTAAATATTAGAATGTTCACAGAGGGCACATTCCTCTGTTTGATTGCTGTTGTCCTAAATCTGGCATGTTTATATACTGAATAACACAAAGTGAGTGAGTATACATTTAGTGTATAGCATCTTTCCGTTCAAAGAGAATAGTCACTGATCTGCTAATACAAAAGAAGACACAAAATATCTTCATATTTGAATGCTGGTGATTACTGAAACCTATCATTACTGCATTAGCTACAATACTGATCCCTTAAACTGGTCACATTTTAAATAATTTTGCAATGATGTCCTAGTTTTTAATTAGATGACCAACATTTTATAATATGGAGCACCTAAAATCTGAATGTTCCCAACATTAAGCTTTTACATTTATAAATCGGCCTCAGAGTCAATTTGGTTGACTACAAGTAATCCCATGAAACAAGCTTTCACCCTTAAATATCACACATTTTAAAACTTTTAAAACTGTGATCAATTATACTTTTGAAAAGAATCAAAAAGGGTGTGCCAGGGTGTCTCAGGGGGCTAAGCATCTGCCTTCAGCTCAAGTCATGATCTCAGGGTCCTGGGATTGAGCCCCACAGTGGCCCTGGCTCAGCAAGGAGTCTGCTTCTCCCTCCTCCCACCCCTGCTCATGCTCTCTCACTCTCTCTCTCATAGGTGGAATATAAGAAATAGTGAAAGGGTTTATAAGGGAAAGAAGGGGAACTGAGTGGGAAAAATTAGAGAGAGAGACAAACCATGAGAGACTCCTAACCCTGGGAAACAAACAAGGGGTAGTGGAAGTGGAGGTAGGCAGGGGATTGGGGTGACTGGGCACGGGGGGGGGCACTTGACGGGATGAGCACCGGGTGTTCTACTAGATGTTGGCAAATTGAATTTAAATTTAAAAAAAGTAAAAAATAATAAATAAATAAATAAATAAATAAATAAATAAATAAATCAAATCTTTTTCTCAAAAAGAAAAATACACCAAAAAAGTAAAAGCATAATTCGAGTCATTTCATAGAAGTGGTTACTTCGACAAAATTGTTCACATTCACTACGGGGAAAGGCGTTTTTAGACTCCACAAGCCTGGGTGTCTGCCATCGGCGTCCTTGGCAGCGGTGCCTTCCGAAAGGTCTCCGGACTTGACAGGAGATGAATTCAGTTCACTGCGTCAGGCCCGGTGACCTGGTCCCCAACGAGATACATGGACTCATTTTGCTTCCTTGCTTAGTATCTTCTCTAGGCGCCAGACTGGAGAGACGGTATCTTGAAGGTGATTCGGTGAAAACGGCGGCAATTGCGCAGCAATCTCTGTGGCTGCTGCAGCCCGGTGGGAGCCGTCGGGTTCCCTAGTACGCAAGAGCTTTGATCAAGCGCCCAAGTAGGGAAGCTGATGCGCTCAGCCTGGAGTGAAGCCGGCGAGATGGGGAATCACGCGGAGCTTATTCCGATGCAGGCGGCGGCGCTCCGCACCAGGGACGACGTGGGCATCCTGTCCAGTGAAACGGGGCATTGCGGCCGGGGTTTGCAGTTAATCACATCCGCGGTTCCATCAGCAAAATCGTTCTCTTGCTGCTTCCCTGTTTGGGCGAGGGCTTATGAACTGACAGGGGTACAGAATGAGGAGTGAGACCAGTGATAAACAACGACGGAGAACATGAAACGGAGCTCTCTTTCTCGCCTTTTCTCATTGTTCTTAGTCAGGAAGCAGAAGCACGTTGGCGTCCAGAGCCTTGTGATGGGATATTCACATTTTCATTTGTGAGTCTAATGACTTTTTACGAATTATTTTGAGGAGTAAGGAGGAGAAACATTGCTTTATCTTCAGAACACAGTGAGCAAGACATATAAAACTTACTGAATGTAAAATCACGGGAAAGGGAACTCGAGTCCGTGAAAATGACACAATGTACCTAAGCTTCATTAATTCATTAATTTATTGAATAATTAATTGATTGTTAAACAGACTTCAGAGAGCATACACTGAGTGCTGTCTTCTTTCCATGATGAGGCTGAAAACTTGGTGGCACGAAAAGATAAAACAAGTGTAGGTGGATTTACTATGCAGCTGGAACAAACAAAACACCAAAATAAACACAAATTTCAGAGCAAATTGTCTATGTGGTCATTTCTTTTTGTAAAATTTGCAAATGAAGTTTCAATTGCAATTGGCTATTACTTTCCACTACATTCCTTATTATATTCCCTATAGCTGTTACATCACTGAGGTGACCTTGGGCTTTTGGGGATTTGACTGAAGGAAAATTGAGTATCCTGGGTTCATTTAGATTGAGTCTAGCGGAAAAAAAAATATGTATATATATATATATATATATATGTATGTATTTCACTTGTTTGTTTAAAACATTTATATTTAATACACAAAGTACATAAAATATATACATATGTGTGTATGTATATTTAATATATAAAATATATGCCTATGCATGTGTGTGTGTGTGTGTGTGTACATATCTATAGTTGTGCAGTTACCTCTTTGTTTAGGTATAAGTGTACTATTATTGGAATGGCTTTCAAGGATACTTCTGTTTCCTGTTTTGTTAATTCACCCAGCTTTGCAACACAGAGGTCAGTCCAGAGGACCTATCATACCGATCTTGGTATGAACATGTCTTATAGCACCTAAAAGATGTGGCTAGAGCTAGGCCCCAAGGTTTGAAGTATACAAAATCAGAAATCAGTAAATGAGAAATTCTTTAAATCAATAAACATATAAACCCATAAGCAATGAATTTTTTTCTTATCAAAATGCATAGTTAGAACAAAATTTTTATCTGTTATATAATTGAGAATACAGTGCACTTAACTGTAAATGCAAGAAAGATGTTTTTCTTTTTTCTGAATGAGATTTTCACAAAGTGAAATGTACCAGAATCCCTGTGTTTGCTGGACACAGATCTGAAGCAGTACCATAATGGGAAAATCTGTGATCACACATTCAGGACATGAGCTTGGGAGAGTTTTTCCCATTTTGACAACAACCCTAAAAATTATGGGACACAGGCAGGAACAATCTGTAAGTCTAAAAGGAATTCTCTAAGCCACGAAACAACAAAAAATTGTTCATCAAACATATTACTAACAAAAAGTCTGAATTATCTATTCTCTTTGCAAAAATAACATTATAAAATTGTTATCATATCAAGAAATCACTAAAGAAAATGCAACCAAACAGGGAGGAAAAGAAGGTCGGTTAATACAAATGTTTTATTATTGGTTTGGTTTTGTGGCGCTTATGGCATTTTTCAGCTTTTTAAAATTCAACATTTGTTATGGTTTCCTTATTTCATGTGGAACAAATATTCAATTTTGCACCTCTTTCTTCATTCATAATTTTAGATTCCTTTTTCCTCAAAGGAGTCTTCTAAATTTTATAAGCTTATGGCTCCATAAAATCTGGATAAACCTGTGGAAGCAAGAATTATATGATTCTTGATCTTCTCTCAATAAATACAAAGGAATATTCTTTAACTCACTGCTTCTAGAAGGCATATGCTCTTAAAGGGGTCATTCTTTTATGTTGCAAATTCCATTATCAGGGTCTCTGATAAACAATAGCGCTCATATCCTACTGATCTCCAAATATCTCTAAAGTCTTTTTTTTGGTCAGATTCCTTTTACCCAATAATATTAAGTCATGGTTCAACATCTGGCCAAGATGACAACATGACTAGAAAAATCACTGACATGGTCCAAATAATATGAGTTTCTGAGAAAAAAAAGGAATTAAATGTTGATGATTGTATGATTTTTACTCATAACTATCTGATTGAAATTTAATAATTATGTAAATACAGGTTTCAATAATCCTACCACTGGATTCTAGGCCAGGAGGATTAAACGCAAACAAACATATAAACAAATAATAACAGCAAAACTCTTCACAGGGGGGGATAGAAAGTCATGGAAAAGATATCTCACTGCAATATGATGAAGCTTTAATAGATCAAAAACAGATACAGGTATAAAATGAAGATATTTAAGATTGTGTATATGATTGGATCATCCAAAGAAGCAAACTGGAGTAAAAGTCTGAAGAGTATTGCATACCAATATAATTCATTAAGACTGTGTTCTTTTTTTTTTAAAGTTATTTCTTAGAAGATTCTCAAACTGTTTTAAGACTTTACTGATTTATTCATGAGAGACAGAGAGAGAGAGAGAGAGAGGCAGAGACACAGGCAGAGGGAGAAGCAGGCTCCATGCAGGGGATCCCGATGTGGGACTTGATCCCGGGTTCCCAGGATGACGCCCTGGGCTGAAGGCGGCACTAAACCACTGAGCCACTCGGGCTGCCCAAGACTGTGTTCTTTACATAGCAGAAAACCATCATAGATAGTTACAAAAGGGCAAGATGTTATATGGTCTGTGTTTTAGTGGCAGTGAGGACAATTGAAATGGTACAAGAAGTGAAGAATACATTCTAAGCAGTCAAGTAACCATCCCGGATTAGTGGCCCCAACTCAATGTGTGAAACGTCACACTGCAAAGCAGCTCCAATTTTTTTTCTAAAACTACAATCATTTCGGGAATTATTTTTACAACTACAGATGATAACTTGCAGAGTTTTTATTCATTTTTTTCAAAGACATTTATTTATTTGAGAGAGAGAGCACGATAGAGAGAGCTTGAGCAGGGGAGGGGGTGCAGAGGGAGAGGGATAAGCAGAGTCCCTGCTGAGCAGGGAGCCTGATGTGGGACTCACTCCCAGGCAGGGATCACAACCTGAGCTGGAGGCAGACACTCAACCACAGAGCCCCCGAGGCGCCCATATCATTTTTAAAGCTCTGACTAGCTCTACTATTTTGTGTAATAGAATTCCAACACTCCCATAACTTGAAATTGTTCAGCTTATGACATGAGGATTTTTATAAACTTAGAAAATGTCATGGATGTGAGAAGATTTGCCATATTCCCAACTTGTCACGTTTATTTATTTCCCCTCCAGTTCCCACATCAGATGGATGATTTTCTCTTCTCTGTCGATTAGATAAATGGAGGTATGCAGTCAGAGTTGAGACAAATAGGGCATTAAAAATATGAAATATAACAATGTATGATATTGGAGATAATTTTAGGTGCCAATGGGCACAGATTAAACTTTCTCATTGATTAATTTCGTTAACCATTCATTTAATTGTCAATTCTCTCATTTATTCATCAGTTCATCAAATATCTATTACCTCTTTCAGTACCGTATTTTAAATCAAAACTACAAACTTTAAAAGTATGTGAATATTTTTACTTCCAGTATGGTTAAGTAGTTCCAACAGACAACATTAGATTCTAGAGGAAATATTTAAAAACCAGCTACATGTAGGCAGAAATGTGAAGAGAGTTGATACTCAGAGAAAGGAAACAAAATAGGGTGATTTTCTTAGTTTCATGACTTTTCACCCAGGAGAGGGCTTCTGTCTGTCTCCCATGAGTTAGCTAAAACTCCAATGGGATAATTACAGTAGAAGTGGTTTAATAAGCCAGGTGACAGAGACTAGGGCACTGGCAATAAAGGGGGGTTAGTGGCAATAAAGAATCTTAGAAGATATTGGGTAAGCACCATATTTTCTGCATAAACTCTGTGGAAATCTTTGGCTGACCCCTGAGACTTACACGTGTAGAGTAGTATCTAAGCACTCCAGCAAAGCCTAAAAGAACTAAGCTGTGATTTGACCTTTATTCTCATCAGGGAAAACAGAGATTGTAGTTCCACTTCAGCAAAATTAACTAGTTGCTCACATTAAAAAAAAAAAAAAAAAGAGTCCTCTTCAAAAGAATATAACAAAATATAGAACTTCTATAAAATATCCTTGACAATGTCCAGTATGCAACACAGAACTACAGGGAATACAACAATAGAAACAAAATTAAACCTGTCCTTAAAAGAAAAGACCATCAGTAGACACAAACTGAACCAGATCAATATCTGAGGTGGACCAGATATTTGAGTTAGGAAAGGATTTTAGAGCAGCTGTTATGATAACACTTGATGAGGTAAACAAAATATGCTCACAGTAAAGGAAAATGTATGTTATTTCAACAGACAAAATCCACACAAGAGAACCAAATGGAAATTCTAAAACTATAAATTAAAATGTCTCTATATTTATATAGCTACATATCTGTATTATTTTTTTATCTATATCCTGGATGGTCTTAACTGCAGAATGTAAAAGGCAAAACAAAACAAAATTAAATAAAAAATCCTGAACTTGCCATTAGATGAATAGAAATTATTCACATGAAAGAAGATTGAAAAAATAAAGATAGAAAAATATTTAATGAAGTGATAGAGGTTTATGGGACGATACTTAAAATTAAATGTAGGGAAACACCAGAGCAGAAAAAAGAGAAAGTGGAACCTTTTCCAAATCAAGGAACTATTCACTAAAATTTTCCAAGTTTTGATTAAAGACAAAATTGCAAATTAAATGAGCTCAATGATACCCTACCATGTTAAATGCCAAGAAAGCCATACTAACCATATTACAGTCAAAATGTTTAAAAAAGAAAATCCAGAAAGCACCCAGAGAAATGGCACATTGCACACAATAATAATTCTATTCATCAGTGACTTCTCATCAAAAACAATGGAGAGCAGGTCAAAGTGGAACACTTGAAAAAATCCAATTCAGAATTCTATATCCAGCAAAAATGTCATTCAAGAATGAAGAGAAAAGAGGCATTTTAAAAAACATTTTATTTATTTATTTGTGAGAGACACACAGAGAGAGGCAGAGACATAGGCAGAGGGAGAAGCAGGCTCCTTGTGGGGAGGCCGATGTAGAACTCGATCCCAGGACCTCAGGATCATGACCTGAGCCAAAGGCAGATGTTCAAGCACTGAGCCACCCAGGTGCCCCCCAAATAGGCATTTTTTAGTCAAATAATAACTAAGAGAAATCATTGGTAGGAAACCTGTAGTGCTAGAAATGACAAAGTCGCTTCTTCAGGCTAATGGAAAATAGGACCAGACAGAAATTCAGATCTTCCTTACAAATGAAAGAATGTCTGATGTGGTAAATAAATGGATAGAATAAAAAACTGTCTTTCCTCTGAATTTCTTTAGAATATATATGGCTGTTTAGAGAAAATATTCTTATATAGCATTCTATGGTATATAATGTATGCAAATGAAACTATAACATACAGGATAGAACGGGGTGGTAAATGGAACTATATTATTACAAGGATTTCATGCTTTCCATGATATGAGATATCTAAATAATATCAAATCTTATAATTAAGGATATCTAATTTAAACCATAGAAAATATGCTAAAAATTAATGTTAAGATGCATACCTGAAGTCCAATATATATACATATATATTAAAAAATGGAATATATATATTAAAATGGAATATATATATTAAAGTGGAAATTTTTAAAAATCTGCAATTAATCCAAAATAAGGCATTAAAGGAAGAACAAAGCAATAATTATGATAAAAAATCATTATTGGGAGTTGCCTGTTTGGCTCAGTCAGTTAAGCTTCTGACTTTCACTCAGGTCATGATCTCTGAGTCCTAGGATGAAGTTCTTCATTGGGCTCCATACTCAGTGAGCCCTCTGCTCTGTTCTTGCCCCCAATTCATTATCTCTCTCTCTCAAATAAATAAATACAAATTAAAAAAAATAAAAATGATGAAAATCATTATTGGATGCAACAGAAAACAAATGATAAAGCAACACCAAATATTTTATTAAAAATAATGAAACAATCTAAAATGGATAGAAAATTAAGACCTATTAAATGTTTTCTACAGAAAAAAAATGTGCTAAATCTAAAGACACAGATAGATTGAAAGTAAATAGATGGGGAAATAAACAATTTAAACAATTAGCATAGGATGTTGGGGTGACAATAATATCAATTAGAGTAGATTTCAACAAGGGTCCTTAGAGATAAAGTAGTATATTTGATAGTGAGAAAAAGGTATTCAATTAATAAGAAAGACATCTTCATCACAAATGTGTATGCATTCAGCAACAAATCTCCAAAATACTGAACTAAAAATCAACAGAATTAATGGAAGAAACATAAAAAGTTCATAATCATTGTTAGATTTTAACAATTTATTTTCAATGGAACAGAAAGAGTAAGTACAGTAAACAAAAGATCTGGACAATGCTATCACTTACCTTGACATAAGAAAACTACACACCAAAATTGTAAAATACATATATATTTAAATGTTATGTTGTGTGAAGAGCACTGGCTGTTATATGCAACTGATGAATTATTGAAAACTACATCCTATACTAATGATGTACTTATACGTTGACAAATTGAATTTAAATAAATAAATAAATAAATAAATAAATAAATAAATAAATATTGAATTACATATGTAAAGTAGAAATACATAAACATATAAAATTAAAAATACGTATTATGTATATTACATATTTTAAAACACAAGGTATATTCACCAAGATCGACTACATTCTGGACAACAAAACAAGTCTAAGAATATTTAAGCAAATTTAAATCATACAAAATATGCTGTGTAATTATAATGGTATTAAATTAGACATCAGTTAGCTACCTAGTAAATGTCTAATATTGAAAACTATAAAAGAAATTATAGAACAACAAAACAAATATCTAAATAATCCATAAATTTAAAAAATCACGAAGGGAATTATAAAACTGTTTAAACTGAATTTAATAAAAATATACAAGTCAAAATATGTGGCATGAAACAAAAGCACTACTTAGAATAAAATGTATAGCTATAAGTGGTTATATTAGAAAAAGAGACAGATCTAAAAGCAATGACCTCAGGTTCTATCTTAAAAGGATTGAAAAAATAATGTAAAACCAAAGTAAGTAATGAGAAGAAATAATG
The DNA here is from genome assembly GCF_011100685.1 of Canis lupus familiaris. Taxonomy (NCBI): domain Eukaryota; kingdom Metazoa; phylum Chordata; class Mammalia; order Carnivora; family Canidae; genus Canis; species Canis lupus. The sequence goes on from NC_049224.1 coordinate 43,740,935, forward strand.
AAGAATAGAATAGAAATCAGTGAGAGAGAAAATAGACCTCACATAAAAGGAAGCAAATAAAAACAATTGAGTGTACTCAAGATATTTAGAAAATGTTTAAAAATGAAAAGTTTTTGTTTAAAAATATGAATAAAATTGAAAACAATCCCTAGCTACATGGACCAGTGACAAATCTGAAAGTATACAAATTATTAATGGATGAGGGGTTATCACTACAGATATCACAGACATCAAAATGATAATAGTGCACCATATTGTAATGATACAGTGGTAAATGATAATCACTTTATACACTAAAATTCAAAATATATAACAAATGACTTGAACGACAGAAATTATTATAGTGACAAAAGATAAAATGAAAAAATGTGAACAGCTTTAAATCTATTTCAAAATTAATTCATTCTTAAAATCCTTTCCCAAACTGCAACAGGAAGAAATACTCAGAGTCAGGTGGTTTCATTGATGGATTCTATGAAATGTTTAAGGAAGAAAAAACACCAATGTTATGCACACTCTTGCAGATAATAGATGAGGGAAGAAACTTCCACTATTGTTTTATGAAGCCTACATAACTCTAATTCCAAACTACGCAAAGGTTTTACCAAAAGATACACTCAATATGCCTCCTATATATTGATGTAAAAATTAACAATATTGGCAAATCAATTCCATCAGTATAGAAAGATAATACATTATGACCATATGATTGAGTGGGTTTATACAAAGAGTACAGGTTTGGTTTAGCATTCAGCAATCAACCAACATAATTTCACATGTTATCAAAATAAATGTGAAATACTAAATTGTCATTTTCAATGAAATGTCCTTTTCGATAGCTGGAGACACATATTTAATGAAATTCAACACCCATTCAAGAGAAAACTTCTCATCAAATTAGGAAGAAAGAAAATACTTTCAGTCTAACATAGAACTCCATCTACAAAAATCCTACAGCTGTTATCACATATAATCATGGAATCCTGAATGTGCTTCCTGCCTAAGTCCTGGAAAAAGGCAAGAATACCCACTTACATTTCTATTTATTTTTAAAAATTAATCTATATTCATATATCATATATCATAAAATTATATTCGTATATCATAAAATTAATTCTTAAAGTATATAATTGAGAAGATTTTAGTTTATTAACAGAGTGGTGCAACGAATGTCTTTATCTTATTTTAGAACATTCTCATGATTACAAAAAGAAATATTGTATTAATTTGTTAGCTCCTCCCTAACAAAATATAATGGAATTGGTGGCTTAGACAACAGAAACTTATTTTCTCCTATTTCTGGAAGCTGTAAGTCCCAGATCAAGGTGTTGGTGGCAGGTTTGATTTATTCTGGTGTGTTTCTCCTTTGCTTGCAGGTGGCTGCTTTTTCATTGGGTCCTCACATGGTCTTTTCTCTGTGTGCAAGCACGCCTAGTGTCTTTTTTATGTGTAATAAATGTCCTCTTCTTATAAAAACACCATTTAGATTGGATTGGGGCACCCTATCAGGCTCATTTTAACTTTATCGACTCTTACTGGGTTTATCTCCAAATGCAGTCACATTCTGAGGTCCTGTGAGTTACACATCAACACACTAATATGGGAGGAAGCACAATTCAGCCCATAACAAACCCTGTGCTCATTAAAAATCATTCCCAATTCTTGACTTTCACAATCCCCTTGCAACATAAATTTGTATTCTGTCTCTATAGATTTGTCAAGTCTGGCCATTTCATAGAAATGAAATCATGGACTATGTGGCTTTTTTTGTGAGACTTCTTTCAATTAGTATAGTATTTTCAAGATTCATCCCTATAGTAATGTGTATTAGTATTTTATTCCTTTTTATGCCAAATAATCCATTCTATTGATATTCTACAATTTACTTATCCATTCATCAGTGATGAATATTTGAGTTGTTTCTATCTTGTGGATACTATGAAGATTCATTTTTTTTGTGTAGGCATATGTTTTGTATTCTCTTCATATGTCATCAATTCTTGGGGTAAAATTGTCAGGTCATATGTTAATTCTATGTTTAACATTTTGGGGAAATGGCAAAAATGTATTTCAAAGCAATTGTACCATTTACATTCTCACCAGCAATGTATGAGGGTTCCCATTACTCACATCTTTACCAAAACTTATTATTGTTTTTTTTGTTTTGTTTTGTTTTGTTTTGGTTACAGCCATCCTATTGGGTATCAAGTGGTATCTTGTGCTTTTCATTTTCACTTCCCCTATGACTAATGATGTGCCCATCTTTTCAAAAGTCATTGGCCACTTATTTATCTTCTTCAGAAAATTGTCTGTTCAGGTATTTTGTCCATTCTTAAATTGTGTTATCTTGTTATTTCTGAGTTTTAAGAGTTCTTAAGCCTGGATGCAAGCCCCTTATGAGATAAATGATTTCCTTTTGCCATTTCATGGGCTATCTTTTCACTTTCTTTGTGATACTCTTGAAAGTAGAAGAGTTTTAATTTTGAAGAAGTCCGATTTATCTATTTTTTCTTTTGTCATTGGTGCTTTCAGTGTGAAAACTAAGAAACCATTGTTAAACTCAAGGCCAAAAGGATTTACTAGTCTTTTTTTCTATGATTTTCCTAAGTCTTGCTCTTACACTCAGGTCTATAGTCTAGTTGTTTAATATGATAGAAGTAGGTACTTGACTTCAATTATCCACATGTGGATCTCCTGTTGATCTACCACCATTTATTGAAAAGACTAATTCTTCCCCTCAGTCTTGACATCCATTGAAAAATCAATTTAAAAGTTTACTTATTTAAATAAAAGCTTAAAAAATAAATCAAGGTGCAATTATGACACTCAATTTCATTCTATTGATTTCAATGTCTGTTTTCATGCCAGTATGATACTCCCTTGATTACCACAGCCATGTGGTAAGTTTTGAAAACAAGAAGCATGAGTATTTCAGAAGCTTTGTTCTTTTTCAAAATTATTTTGGTTATTCTGGTGTTTTTATTTCCATATGAATTTGGAAAGCTAGGATTTTTAGAAAGAACTGCATTGAATTTGTAGAACATTTTAGAGATAATTGCCACCTTTTTCTCCCCCAAACAACCAGACACATTAACGTTCCTAGTTTATTAATCCTCAAAAATTTGCACAATCACCACAAATAGAGACACTGCGGAATCTTTACTCCTTCTATTGTCCAATCTCCAGCTCATCTTTTGCCAGCACCAACCTTGGCTTTTGCAGTCCCCTTGAATTTCTTCATTCTGCTCTTGCATTTCTTTTGGTGTTTTCTTGACGTCCTTTTCTTCCCATACTGGCCATGTCTTGTAGGTCTATGTTTGGGTTCATTTTTCTTTTCATAATCCAAGGAATCATAAATCAAGTCAGGTATCTTGCCACCACCAAAAATGGTTATGAATCCAAATACAAATATGATGTCTTGTATGGTATTATACATTTTGGCTGGGTTTTCCTGAATTTCTGTCTTAGGTACTCTTGCCTTTCCAGGGTGAAGGACATCAATGATCATATGTTTCTGCTGGAGTAGTCAGTTAGTCATGAACTTCTTGGTCCAGAGAGTTACTGTGTCATTCGTGATGGTGGCTGAGCTTCAAGCAACCAGGGCAAAAATGAGGGAGAACTGCCATCTTAATACTGAATTTTCCAGTCTATGCTATGGAATGGCTTTCTATGAATTTAGGTCTTTAATTTCTTTGAATTATGTTTTTAGTTTTCACTATACAGATATTGCACTTCTTTTTTTTTAATTTTTTTAAAATTTTTATTTATTTATGATAGTCACAGAGAGAGAGAGAGAGGCAGAGACACAGGCAGAGGGAGAAGCAGGCTCCATGTAGGGAGCCTGATGTGGAACTTGATCCCAGGACTCCAGGATCATGCCCTGGGCCAAAGGCAGCTGCTAAACCACTGAGCCACCCAGGGATCTCCAACCTTGGATTTTTCTATGTTGATCTTTTTCTGTGACCTTGCAGAACTAATTTATTAGTTCCATTTTTTTTGGTGTGTGTTTCTAATAATTCATCCATCTTAAATCTAGCAACCCCATTTCTAGTTATGTATCCAAGAGAAAGAATTTATAATGACAGAAAACATTTTTTAAGAAGTCCATATCAGCTTTATTTGGCAATAGCTAAAACCAGTTTGGGTGTCCATCCAAAAGCAATTGCATAAGCAAACTGTGGTATATACATATAGTGTTATGCTACTCAAACTTCCTCTCCAAAAAGGAAAATAAAAACAAAACAAAACATCACATTTTCAGCATGCAACAACATGATTATATCTCAAAAATATGGAATGAAAAGAGAGAGAGAGGCTAAAGAGTTCCTACTGTGTGAAGTCCTGTAACTCAAAACAGTAAACTTATGACAATAATTTATAACAATAACCTATATCCCAAGAGTGTTATAAGGGAACATTGTGGACAATTGTGCACTGACAAATTAGATAGTGAGATGAAATAGCTAAGTTTCTAGAAAGACATAAATAACAAAATTATCTGAGGAAGAAATAAAAACTATAAATAGACCTTTAAGAGGTAAATACATTGAAATAATAATAATAGTAATAATAATAATAATAATAAACTTCCTATGAAGAAAAGCCCAGAAATAGATAGCTTCACTAGTGAATTCTACCAAATGGTAAAGGAAAAATACAAATCCTTCACAAACTCTCAAGAGAAATAGAAGATGATGAAGCACTTCCAAACTCATTCTATGAGTCAGCATTACTCTACTACCAAAACCAGACAAAGCTATCACAAGATAAGAAAACTATAAAAAAGAAAGAAAAGAAAACTATGGACCAATATCCTTCATAAATGTAAACAAAAAATCTTCAACAAAATACTGGCAATCCAAATCAGGTAACACATAAAATTGATTATACACTGTGACTAAGTTAAATTTATTCCAGGAGTGTAAAGTTGGTTTAACATACAGAATTAATCAATGCCATATATTATTTAATAGGAGGAAGAATGAAACACACAATCTTCTCAATAGACATAAAGAATCTGATTAAATTAACCACTCCCCCTTCTTCATTGCAAAACAGTCAACAACTGAGGAATAGAAGCAAACACTACATCATCCTGATCAAGGGTTTCTACAAAACAAGAAGAAAGAAAGAAAGAAAGAAAGAAAGAAAGAAAGAAAGAAAGAAAGAAAGAAAGAAAGAAAGAAAGAAAGAAAGAAGAAAGAAAGAAAGAAAGAAAGAAAGAAAGAAAGAAAGAAAGAAAGAAAGAAAGAAAGGCTAACATAATATTAATGGTGAAAAGCTGAATGTTTCCCTTCGAATAAGAAACAAGACAGGGTGTCTACTCTGTCTACTTCTATTCAATATTGTTCTGGTGGTTCAAGCTGCAAAGATTATGCACAGAAAAAAATAAAAGTCATTCAAATTATAAAGAAAGAAGTAAACTACCTCTAGTCACAGAATACTTTGTATTGTATTCAGAAAATTATAAGAAAAAAGGTATTTTGGGGGAAAAAGAAATTTGCACAGGTAAATTCATTAGTCAGAACTCATCAGATGCTATCCTTAAGATTTGTGGGTCTTAATATATATAATTTTTACCTTCAATAATCTTATAAAAATGTTTAACTCTAGTTATTTTTATGCATGGTGAATTGGATATGGTGAAGTTTACCGATCTGAAATTTACATTGAAGTGCATAAAAAACAATCAGATGGACTTATAGTTGGAAGGAGGAATAACAGATGCATAGATTTATGATGAAGGCAATACGACAGAATGTTAAATGTAGAATCACATTAGGGAATGTAGATGTTCACCCTAAAATTCCTTCAACTTTCCCATATGTTTAACATTTTAATAATCATAATTTGGAGGACAAAATAAAATGCAGACCAGGATTCAAGAAGCTCACAGTCTATGGGATCCCTGGGTGGCACAGCGGTTTAGCGCCTGCCTTTGGCCCAGAGCGTGATCCTGGAGAGCAGGGATCGAATCCCACATCAGGCTCCCGGTCCATGGAGCCTGCTTCTCCCTCTGCCTGTGTCTCTGCCTCTCTCTCTCTCTCTCTCTCTCTATCATAAATAAATAAAAATTTAAAAAATTAAAAAAAAAGAAGCTCACAGTCTAGAAAGATGGACTTCCAAAGAAGTAACTATAATACAGTGATGACTGCAAAAGAGGTGTTCATAGTACAGTGGTGGCACAGTATTCTGCGGTTACTGCAAAGATTCCAGGTCTGGTTAGAGACTGTTGAGGTCAGAGAGTATGCTTAAAAGATTGGACTCTCTCCTCTAGTACTGTAGAGAGATTGAAGGGCAGCAAAGCATTCTGGGAAATCTCTCTCCTACCTACACAAGCTTATCTGGAGGATTTGGGATGTGACTATGATGACAGTTTCACCTCTGCAGTCATTGATAAATGTTGTCTTAAAATGAGCTATGCTCACTGGATTATGTGGGATTTCTGGAAGGGACCAGCTAACTGCCCCAAGACACATTTAGGCCATGCTTGCCTTTAGAGGGACTTACCCAGCACTGCAAGGGCGTCCTGCTGCCTTCCAGCAGAATCGTAAGCTAGTCATGCCCCTCATTTGGAGAGAAAGGCATTAGACATTGCTTCAGTATCATGTTTTCCTTTGACTTGCTAAAAACTTCCACTTTTTCCTAAAACACTTTTCAGGATCAGTTTATCTATTTTATTTAATTTTTTTGAAAAGCCTAATTACTTTCTGAACAATCAAATGCAATGATATTGAAGGAGTGCTAACGTTTTCAAGTAGGGTGTTCCAATTTCTTACACTAAAGCCAAGCTCCATAATGAATTTTCTAAGATCATTTTATATTCACCTGGATGTAGGAGTGAATTAGAAACACATATCATAGATGGTGTGGTTTTAAACTGTGAGTCTATTTTAAAAAGAAAGATAAATTTTGTCCATGTTACTTAAAGTCCAATAAGTACAAATAAATTTCAGAATGACAATGTTTGGCTATGAGACACCATTAGATAAAATGTAGGTTATTCGGATTCTAATGATATATAAACACCCAAACATGAATTAGTGCTAGATTAAGTACTTCTTTCAATTTTTCAAAAGTTAAGGAAAAGTCAGAGGCAACAGTGTTTGGCATATCTCCTTTATAAGGAAGAATAATGGAGGCATAAAAAATACATATAATATGACAGTAACACAGAGGATTGATTTTGAGGTAACAAAATTAAGTGACCCAATAGATATCCCAGGAAGTGCCTTGCTATAAGTTTTTATTTTTAGGTAATTGTAGAGAACATAGCCATATTACAAAAAAAAAAAAAAAAAAAAAAACCTAACACCATGACCCCAAGCCTTCAGCTATTAGCAGTCAATTTTGAAGACTCATTCATATACAGAATGTACTCACCAGGGTGCTGTGAGTCCTACCTGGATTTTCAGGGTCCTTTCTCATTTCCAAATAAATTCATGGCAATAACAAATATAAAACAAATATAAAGTGTCAATTACTGTTCTGTTACTTAGTTAATCATTTCAAGATCTGAAACAAATGTGTTTCTTTAAAAAATATTTTTTAAAAATATTCCCATAAAAATATGGAAGTCGACTACTATTTCATCAATAGTGTAGAGGCACTGAAGTTCCCATAACCCCTACATATCTGAGTATGCACTTGACCGATGGGAAGACAGTAAACCATATGAGCCATCTCCTTAGAAATGCATCTTCCCTTGGGAACGGATTCCTACATCCATACTAAAGAGTTAAATCATTTGCCATTGGCAAGAAACAAATGCAGCCATTTTCACGCTGACATATAGTGTCTACGGTTCTATAGATTTTTCAAAGGAAATAGATTCAAGCTCTATCAAGCCTTCCTGAAGGCTTAGGAAATAATAATCACAGATTCTTCTCTTTGGAGCCATTTGTCCTCTTGCTCCTGATTTTCATCAATTCTCTGTAATTTTTACTCACTCTGTCTCAGGATCATGAGTTATCATTGGTTGCCACCGGAACACTCCAGGGCAATCTGTCTTATTGAAACATGGGTTGGCCTCATGGCTGTGAATAATCATTCACTTTCTAATATATCATATATTCTCTAAAATTCTCTCCCCTCCTAAGGACAATATCATGCTGTCCTGGAGCTGATGAGGCTAGAAATTAATTGTTTCTCTGTGGTTTGAAAAGTACTATGGTTATTTTTACATGTTCATTTTTAAAATTTCACCAGATTAAAGACAGTTCCTGAAAACTAAATAGATACTATGCCGTGTGTATGAATATGAATTACTTTACTTTAGTGCAGATTGGAACCAAATACAGATCTGGAAGTAGTATGGCAGTAGACAAAGGTCCTGAATTGGGTATGTCTGCCTTTCCCCCCTCTTTTGGCTACCTCTAGATGTGCCAGGAATGAGTTGATCCGAAGGGCTGTAGTTTTGCTGATTCAATAAAGGTACAATGTATTTTATATTATGCTGGCAATTTTATATTTATTTATTTTTTTTTTTAATTTTTTTTTTTCAATTTTATTTATTTATGATAGTCACACACAGAGAGAGAGAGAGGCAGAGACACAGGCAGAGGGAGAAGCAGGCTCCACGCACCGGGAGCCCGACGTGGGATTCGATCCCGGGTCTCCAGGATCGCGCCCTGGGCCAAAGGCAGGCGCCAAACCTCTGCGCCACCCAGGGATCCCAATTTTATATTTAGACAATGATATAGCAGAGGCTTGAGTATGCTTTATGCTTTTTATGGCATTCTTTTATTTCAATATATGGCAACAATTCCAATTTCAATATAACAGTACTGGTTGATAATGGGAAGAGATGTTGGCTAAGTTTGAGGTTCATTGTCGAGTTCTGATAATGCAAAAATACACTTACAACATCCAGCGTTTGTTCTAATTCTTTGACTCTTCTTGGAAGATAGCATATTAAAAGAGAAAACACGTGAAATTATGTTTACAAGCCTTTTGGACATCAGTATCATTTCTTTAACGCAACAGCATGGTGCGTTAAATGTAAACACATCAGCAACATATGGATTGAATATTCTTTAAAGTGTGTATGGGCTTGGAGTCCCCTAGGTGGCTCAGTCAGTGAAGTGGCTGCCTTTGGTTCAGGTCATGATCTGAGGGTTCTGAGATCAAGGCCAGCATGGAGATCCCTGCTCAGTGGGGAGCTAGCTTCTGACCTTCCCCCCTGTTCATGCCCTCTCTCTTACTCTCTTTCTTTCTCTTAAATAAATAAATAAAATCTAAAAAACAAAAAAAAGTAAGCATGAGCTCAGGAATTAACATTTGAAATGTAGTTGGATATATTTTCAGCAACACTACTTACCAGGCAATAATGGCAATGTCCATTTTGATCATGAAACTCATAATCAAATGATGCTGGCAATTCCTATTCCAACATATAGTCCTGATGGGAATTATATCTATCAGAATCAACTGCTGACGTCATATAGATAGATGTCCTGGTCACTAATAAGAACCACTGGTACGGCTGTAGAGCCACACTCATCATTGTCATCTGCAGTAGGTGGAGATAGCTTACAGTCCCTGTGACTTTTGACCCTCATAGGAGACCTCACCTCCACGCTGGGGACTGTAGAGGACCTAGAATCAGTACACCATTGCAGTGGCTACACCTTGACTCAGTAACCAAGCAGGAAGATGGACATGACTGCTTCCACACAAAATTTTGCATTTCATGTTGCATAGGATTAAGTTTTATTTAAACATTGTTCTATAATTTTTTTATTGTCATTGTGAAGTACATAAAACTGGATTTACTGCATGATATCGTAACATGGACCTGGATCCTCTGCTTTCTTGCTGTGTGCCCTTGTGCAAGTTTCTTAACTTCATTGAGCCTTAGTTGCTTTTCTACCAAATCATGATATGTAAAGAACGCAGTTTTGCAAGGTTGAGCAAAGACATGTGAGTTGTGCCTAGCACAGCGCCAGGGCACATAGGAGAGTGCTCAGTCAATTGTTGCTCATGTCGCTGCGTGAATTAAGTTTATAAATGTTTAAAATGACAAAACTGACTTTAAGTTGTTCAAATTTGTTAAATTACTTACATTATCAATAATTAATAATTATCCAATGATTTAATAATTCACAATTATCAACAAAACACTAGTAATGATTATTGACATTACATATATTAAACACAAAGTTATTCAGATTATTTAAATCATTAAAGTTGCATAATGAAATTATTGCCATGATTATTTAACAAGAGCTTTTTGGGGACTGTCACTTTAATAGGGTTCTATTTTGCAGCCCCCCAATGAAAATGGGTAAGTATACTCCATGAGGTGTTTACCAATGGGGCTAAAAAGGAGAAGCAAGTTTATAATCTTTGCAAATACTAGTCTCGATACCATTCTGGATTTTCCTTGTGTCATGTTGTTTTTGCTTTTAAAGTTATGTATTATACGTCTTCAACTTGTTAGGCAGTCATCAATTTAAATAAACCCTTAGTCTCTACAGTATAATATAGAGACAATTTCTCTCTCTCTCTCTTTCTCTCTCTCTCTCTCTCTCTCTCACACACACACACACACACAACTTCATTTCCTCTGTTGAGTCTTCATCGACATACCAATTAAACAGTTTTTACAGTGATTTAAAATATACGTGAAGTGAGCTAAAGAACATACTTATTCTTCCAACCATCATTTGCATGACTCTCGTATTCCTGCAATCTTTGTTCCTGAGAAATAGCTAAGAAATTATCTGCATAGAATTTTTAACACTCAGAGGGTTTTACACGTGAATTATCCTGGGGTTGTAATTGACTTGTTGTAGTACTCTTTTCCCATCTGGAATCTCTGATCTATAACAAAGTTTTGATCCATGGTGGCTAATTTATAGTTTTTAAAAGAGAAGAACATAAGACAATGAAAGTGACATCTTAGAATTTTTTGCATTCACTCAATCGGGAACCAGTCGATTCAGATGCAATTGAACTGAATACACAAATGAATTGGGTCTAACATGGCTTATAGGAGTGCATTTAAAAAATGTGTCTCAGTGTATTGAAAACCTTTTAGTGCAAGGTAGGGGGTTCTCAGCCTTTTTCAAACCATGACCCCACATTCAGGCACACACAAGCAGCAGACTTCAGATGTGCCGAAGACATCTTTTGTTCTCTCTGCTCTTCGAAAGACCTGTTCACAGAATCCTACAGGGAGACACAGAGGATGTCATGGGAATTAGCACAAAGGTTATGGGGTGCTCCTGGCACATGAAGAGGTCCTTACTGCAAGTGACAGAACAAATCCACTTCAACAGAAGGGAGGTCAGAGCCTGGGAATGGGTTTCAGCCCCGTGACACCCCTTACCCTGATAAGCTGCAGCCCAAGGACCCTGAGATTGAGAATCCCCATGGTAGTGGCACCACTTCTCTGGCTCTGGCCCTTGGGATGGTCCCATAGCATGTGCTTAATTGCTCACTTTCTGAGAAACACTTTGCAGCAGGCAATGCCAAATGTGTGGGACCTATTTCCCAAACTCCTGTGTGAACTGTCTTCATGTTCTGAAGAGAAGTAGCCTGAGGCTGCTTGGGAATAGGGTCCCTATATGTAGATTCACATCACACACAGAGACTGCCTAGTCTATGTTCAGGCTTCTTGCCTTCTTTCACATTTGTATTTATGTCTTCCTTTTAGGAACAATAAGAAATAGGATTTCGCTTGGGAATTTATGTTTGGCACCTAAGCCGTCTCAGGATTTCACCACAATGTGTGGGAGTGATGAAGGCTTCGGCAGTGGGAGTGGGAGGTCAGCTCTGGATGCTTTTCTAGGAGATGCAGTGGCATACAAGATCACCCCAGGTCGCATCTCCCCGGCACTCAGTCCTAACCCATTTTCTTTCCCAGATATTAGCAGTATTTATGGAGGTGTTAAAAGTATGTCTTCATGTAAACCAGGGCTGGCAAAGCAGAAACCAGTCTCCGATTCATTCTGTTTATATATTCAAAGCAAGCTATTACTTGTTGGCTAAAACAATTGTATTTTTCTAGAGTTTATTATCATAGTTGGGGGTTCTCTCTGATCTTTTTCATTTTTGTTTTTGTTTTTCCATAACAAATGTGCATCTTTTAGCTCTGCTAAGAGTTGGGGCTAAAAATCCTTTATTGCTGGGATGTAGCTGGAAAGAAAATTTTCTTCCTTATTTTTTTATTTTTAAATTTAAAATTAATTAATTTTTTTAAATTGTTTTATTTATTTATTCATGAGAGACACACAGAGAGAGGCAGAGACATAGGCAGAGGGAGTAGGCTCCCTGCCGGGAACCCGATGAGGGACTCAATTCCAGGACCCCGGGATCACGACCTGAGCCGAAAGCAGATGCTCAACCACTGAGCCACCCGGGTGCCCCTAATATCAATTAATTAACATATAGTTAGTGTATTATTAGTGTCAGAGGTAGAGTTTAGTGATTCATCAGTTGCATATAACACCCAGTGCTCATCACATCAAGTGCCCTCCTTAATGTCCATTACACTGTGTTACCCCATCCCCTCACCCACCACCCCTCCAGCAACCCTGTTTGTTTCCTATTATTAAGAAAATTTTAGAAGAAACTTCTAGAAAGAAACTCTTCTTAGAACCTAAAAAAATTGCATTGGGATTATGATTCCATAGTGCAGTTTGAGAAAGGAGGCCAATGGCTCTGGATGAATATTCTTGCTCCTCATTTAGGAAGGCAGGGAAACGGCTTTAGAAATCCATGTTGTGGGCATTTACAAACTAATACTCCAGATTGCTTTCTTCCTGTGATTCTTGGCTATTTCCTGACAATGTTGGAGATCTCTGTCTCTCTGTACTCAGGGATCTCCTTTCTAGATCTTTCTCTAACTTTAATGAGTAATTCAGACTTCAAATTTCATGCATTATTTTGCATCCATGTCATGCAAAAAAGGCTTCACCAAAACTGGTGGGAAAACTATATACGTTTATTTAAAGAGTCATTACTAGACCTAGAATTTCAAGCTAAAGTGACCATGTGGAATCCCCAATTCATATGATAGTTACTATTCTCTACTATATAGTTCCACAAATATTTTTATTGGTAGTCAGGATTTTCCTACAACTTTATTTCAAAAAGTAGTCTTGAAATATAAAACCACAGAAACATGCCCATTACTAATTAAGCAATTAGCCTAAAGCTGATGTTGAAGAGTCACGCTTTATATCATACTGCTTTCCTGGATACCATAATAGATGATGTGAGTCTTACTTAGAAGCCCCATGTTTTTCTAATTTTTACTACATTTTGAAACCTTAGATACATATTATTTTTCCCTTATTGGTAATAAATATATTGAGAATGGAAATATTAAATCTGTTCATCATAACCCAGATACTCTGAGCAAAGTTCTTTCCTCAAAGCATGACACTTAGGGAAAGGAGAATCTCCAGGACTTGCTTTGTATGTGAATATCTGTGTTGTGATCAGGAAAAGTAAAGTAGTCAGTAGACCACATGGAGACATACTTACCTAGACATGGTGAGAGTGCACCAATGAAGGGATGGTATTATTAATGGCTCACACTTGTGCAGGCGATATTCTGAGTCCAGAAGCAAATACAGGATTGCTTAAGACATTTTTAGATCTTTCCAGTTTGCCATTTATGTTTACATTGTCACTGCATTCACTTTTTAGGAAACCAAAAATTGCTCCAGTAGTCCTCTTTTCTTATCTTAACAAATAGCAAACTTTAAAAATAAATATGGCTTATATGCCAAGTTATTCTGTCACTGGGTTTGTTTTTTAAAGATTTTTATTTATTTCATTCACAGAGAGAGAGGAAGAGACATAGGCAGAGGGAGAAGCTCCCCACAGGGAGCCTGATACGGGACTCGATCCCAGGACTCCAGGATCATGCCCTGAACTGAAGGCAGATGTTCAGCCACTGAGCCACCCAGGCGTCCCTCAGTCACTGGATTTAAGAAAGACTTTGCTAAGAGTCTGCATACACCTACCCTCCAGCAGTGGGGATGGGAAAGGAATCTCTTTAAGGCTTCTGTTTACTAATCAGTATGCAGAAAATAATCTCTTAATACTGAAGTGTCAGTATTTAGGGCACATGTTCAAATCATTCTACATTCTTTCCATAGAATCTGGTATACAATTCCAAGTCCTTGGAATTTTAACTGACAAGGCCTCCTTTGTATAAAGGTAAAATGGGGGATCCCTGGGTGGTGCAGCAGTTTAGCGCCTGCCTTTGGCCCAGGGCACGATCCTGGAGACCCAGGATCGAATCCCACGTCGGGCTCCTGGTGCATGGAGCCTGCTTCTCCCTCTGCCTGTGTCTCTGCCTCTCTCTCTCTCTCTCTCTGTGTGACTATCATAAATAAATAAATAAATAAAATAAAAAAAAATAAAGGTAAAATGGGTCATATCAAATTGCGAAGAGACATGCAAATATAATCATTATCATCACAACTGCATTGCTATTATTTATTGCTCTTAAATTAAAAGCCCTTTTCTATTAACATTTTTTCTTAGTAATAATTTACTTAATAAAATGATTTTGGAATTCATATACAGTTGAGAGGGAGGAACTCAGACCAGATTGATCCCCTCACAATGAACTACCAAGAAACAAATAGTTGGATAGATGATAGATAGATAGATAGATAGATAGATAGATAGATAGATAGATAATAAATAGATAGATAGACACTACTTGCTTGAAATAATAATTTTTAAGACACCAGACATCAGGCAACAAAAAAACATCCATCCCTGAGAAAGAGTAAACAAAGAAAATTTGCTTATGATTGCCCAAGATAACTGACTTGAGAGAATTTCTAGGCCGTGGTATAGGGATGTGGATTCCCTCAGTTAAGGAGAAGAACCTGAGGGTTCAAAGGAGCAATACAATTAGACTTTACAGGACGAAGTACTGGAAAGAAGTCCCCTTGAGTACTCAGCAGAATACTGATCTGCCCATGAAGCCAGAACAATCTTCCCAAGAGATTAGAAGGAATGGTGCCTGGTGCCCATGCAAGGCAGGCAATAGTACTCCAAAAAGGTCTTTATTCAGCAATGGGAAATAATTAGGCACATACTGACAAAACTCTGATTCCACCTAACAAATGTTAAAGTAAAGCCCCAAAAGATTAATTTGTATCCAAATAACTATATACCAGAGCAAAGTTCAGATATTATATAGGAAGACCAAAAATATCAGGCACCAATGACAGTAAAATTCATAATGCCTGGCATCCAAACAGGATTTACCAGTTGTGAAGAAGGAAGGAAAATGTGATCATAATAAATAGAAAAAGCAATCAACCGAAACTGACCAAGAACTGATACAGATGTTAGTATGAGCATATAAGAACATAAGACAGCAGTTATTGCTGCATTTCACATGCTCAGAAGATTATGTAGAAATATGAGAATATAAAAAGACCCAAATCAAACTTCTAGAGGTGAGAACTACTTAGTGAGATTAAAAATGTGCTGGATGGTATTAACAATAGATCAGACATTGCTGAAGAAAAGAATAATGAACTTGAAGACATAGTCACAGGAATAACCCAGAAAGAAATATAGAAAGAAATATACTGAAACATTTAAAAACTGTATCCCTAACTGAGGGTGAATTTCCAAAAGCTTAATACTCATGAAATTGGAGACCCTTAAAAGAGAGAATTAGAGGGGATGGAGAGCCAAAGAAACAATGGCAGAGCATTTTTAAAAAATATGATGAAAATTATAAACCCATAGATTCAAGAAGCTTGATGAACACCAAGCACTTCATGAGCAAGAAGAAAGATACATCAAATAATGTCATATTCAAATGGCTGAGAATCTGAAAAAGAAAAAAATTTTGAAGCATCCATAGAAAAAGCCACATTAACACTACATTTCTCTTCAGGAACAATGCAGAAACCAATACAAGGATATGGATATTAGAAAATTAAAGTACTCTCAAATAATATGGGGGTTAGAGGCACTAACTACCCTCCCACCCTACACAGTTGAAAATTATGCATATAACTTTTGACTCCCTCCAAATCTATTGACAGGCTACTGTTGACCAGAAGCCTTACCAATAACATAAACAGTTGATTAACACATATTTTGTGTGTGTTGTATGTATTATATACTGTATTCTTACAATAAAGTAAACTAGATAAAGGAAAGTGTTTTTTATTTTTATTTTTTAAGTAAAATGTTAAGAAAGTCATACGGAAGAGAAAAATACATTTATAGTATTATACTGTATTTATTGAAAAACATGTGTATAAGGAGACCGATGCTGTTCGACTCTCATTGTACTGAAAGATAAATGAAAAACAGAGACCATTTCAGACCCTTTTAGAGTTATAGACAGTAAACCAATACAAAACAATACATAACTCATACACAAGAAAGCAATGAAAAAAAGGTAAGGAACAGATGAGACAACAGAAAAGAAATAGACAACAGACAACCTAAAGATGTCAGTAATCAGATTAATGTAAGTGGCCTACACACCTCCTGAAAGGAAGAATGTGTGAGTGGATCAAAAAGCAAGAAAACTATAAGGTGACTAATAAAAACATACTTTAAATATAAAGACATCATTTAAAATTAAAAGGATAAAAAAAGGAAACATATTATGCTAACACTAATAAAAAGAATTGTAGAGTGATTACATTATTATCTGATTAAATAGATTTCAGAGCAAAGAATATTACCAGGGAGAAAAAGAAAGTCCTTCCTAATGATGAAGAGGTCAGTTTGTCAGTAAAACATTACAATCTTAAGTATCTGTACACTTAATAATATTTAAAATAACTAGAGCCGGGGATTAGGAGTACACTTATCTTGATGAGTACTGAGTAATATCCATTATGGAAGTGTTGAATCACTATATTGTACATCTGAAACTAATATAACACTGTATGTTAGCTACCCTGGAATTGAAATTTTAAAAAATGGAATAAAATAACCAAAGAAAAAACTTATAAAGCTGAAAGCAGAAATAGACAAATATAAAATAATAGCTGGAGATTTCAATACTCCTCCCTCAATCATTACTAGAACGAGTAAAGGAAACCAGTGAGGTTAGAAACTGAACAAAACTATTAACTCATTTGACCTAATTAATATTTTAACAACAGTTGAATATACATTATTTTTAAACACACACAGAACATTTATCAAGGTTGACTATATTTTGAACGTTAAAAAGGTCTAAATCAGTATAAAACAATTCAAGGCTAACAAAGTATGCTCTCTGACCGTTGTGGAATTAAATCAGAAATAAATAACAGAAAGATCTCTGGGAAGTCCCCCAAATATTTGGAAACTAAATAACACTTTAAATAGCTCATGGTTAAAAGTAAAGTGAAGGGGAAATTAGAAAATATTTTCAATTAACTGAAAATGAATACCCAATGGAATTTTTGTGGATGTTGCCAAATCAGGACTTCTGGGAAAATCTGTATCATTACACACCCAACATAGAAAGGAAGAAAGACCTCACAGCATTGACAATGGTTTTCATCCTAAGAAGCCAGAAAAAGAGAAGGTAAAACAAAAGGAAGTAAAAGAAAAAAAAAAAAAAAGGAAAGCAGAGACAATGAAGTTAAAAAAATAGAAAAAAACATTACAGCAATGAAACCAAAGCTGATTATTTTAAAACAATCTATAAAATTGTTCAAACTCTCACCATACTAATGAAGAGAGGACTGAGAAAACTTATATCACTACATGCTTGATAGATATTGCAAGGACATTAAGAATGTATTACAATTGTCCCAATAGATTTGACAACAAATGGAATAGAAAAATTCCTAGAAGGATACAAATTGCCAAAAGTCACTCCTGAAGAAATTGATAACTTGGATGGCCTCACATCTATAAATAAGATATAGCAAATCAAATCTAACCATAAATATAAAAGATAATATATCATGACCAAAGGAGGCTTATTCTAGGATTGCAAAGTTGGTTTACCATTTGAAAAACAATCAATAGAATTTACTATATTAACAAATTAAAAAATAAAATTCGTATGATCTTTTCAATAGACAAAGAAAAAAGCAGTTGACAACATACAACCCTTGTTTCAGATAAAACTATCAGCAAATGAGAATTGTATAGACATTTCCTATACATAATGAAGGGCCTCCAGGAAAATCCTAAAATTAATATTTTACTTAATCACAGGATGTGAAATGCTTCCCTTAAGATCAGGAACAACCAACAAGTTTCATTCTTAACACTTCTCAACAGTGTACTGGAAGTTCCTGCCAGTGTGGTAATGTAAGAAAAATAAGTAAAAGGCATCCAGATTAAAAAGGAAGAAATAAAACTGACTTCAAGGGGTTAGTTGATCAACTCTTGAATATTTGGTAGAACCTACAAAATAAGCTACTATAACTGTGTTTAGCGAAGTTGCAAGATAAAAATTAGATATATAAAAATCAGTATATTTCTATATGCTATTGCTATTTGAAGTTGAAACAACAACAAAAAAACATTTATAATAGCATTACTCAACGTGAAATACTTAAGGATGAAACCTGACAAAGTACATTCACCAAGTCACATGTTCTGCCCCGACTTGGTAACCTAGAGTTGAGATTCATCTGTAAGAGTTCAGAATCCTCTCTGTATGTAAGTTGGCTGCGGATGGGAATAGGTTTAATAACAATTATGAATGGCTTGTAGGAGATGTGAGTGAGCATACAATCAGAATCAAATAATGGTCTGAGAAAAGGAAAATCGGAAGGCAAGATGTATTCTGTACCATTTTCCATGCTTGCATCTTGTTATGGATTGTTGTGTCTCCTCTCCTCCAAATTCATATGTTGAAGCCTAACCCCCAAAGTGACTGTTTTTGAAGATATACCCTAAATTTAGGAAGCAGTTAGGCTTAAAGTAGTTCATAGTAGAACCTTAATCCAATATGACTGATGTCCTTATAAGAAGAGGAAGAGACACTAAGGGTACGCACACGCAGATAAAAGATCATCTGAGGGAGAAGGCAGCCATCTGCAAGCTGAGAAGACAGGGGAAACCAAACTGCTGCCACTTTGATCTTGGATGTCCAGCCTTCAGAACTGTGAGAAATAAATTCCTATTTTTTTATACCATCCAGTCTCCAGTGTTTCGTTAAGGCAATCATATATATTATTATACTTTTGCATGCCTGTTTAACATAATTCTCAGATAAATTGTATGAGATAGATACTATTGTTTTCATTTTTAGGTGAGCAATGGAAGCTCAGTTTCTAAGTAATTGATCAAGTTTATGAAGCAGACAAGTGGAGAACTAAAATTTGTACTGAAGTCTTTTCTAACTGATGACCATGATGCAACGTGATATAATAATCTCCATATTGAGACACCGTATTGAGAAATGCTAGTGTGTATTCACACATATTCTATACAACTTGGAAGCTCATTTCTAAAATGTACTTCTCACAAGTACTTTGAACACCTTTCTGTTATTCTGAGCAAACCAGTTTAAATATCCAGGAATGGGAAAGGAAATCAGATTACCATCCTTACAGATGGCAGCTTATTCCTGAGATTCACTAAGGGAATTTAAAGGAATGACATTGATGAGAAAGGAGAATCTATTATAGTGGAGAAGAGATGGACTTCAACATTACCTAGAAGTAAAATGTGTTGAGTTTTAAAAAAAAAATTGGTACTGGCACCTAGGTTGACAAGACCTTGGGAAAATGGAAATAGCAGAATCGTAGAATGTATAATTCAAAAACGTTTTTCATTCTTGTAGACATGAAACCAGGGGAAGAAAAACAAGTTGAGTTTGACCAAGACATTCTGAGCTGCCCAAATTTTCCTCACACACTGCAGACCCTGACTGATCAAATGATAAAACAAAGGGGAAAAAAAAAGATAGAAAAAGGAAAGATGAAATACATACCTGCCAATGGACAAAGTCATTTGAATAGTGGAACATAGGTTCAATTTGGCTGAAACTTGAACTTTACATCAGTTTGATTCCTTCTGTTTTCTGGAGCTAGTGCCAATACATGGAGTCATTGCAGACATTCACCATGATGCTCTTTTTACCCCAGCTCACTAGGGTAAAAGTTGAATGCATCAAAGAGCTGTGGATTTTAATTTTGACTGTCTGACTCACAGGTGAGTATTTTTGAGAAATCAGTTCTATATCTAAGAACATCATTTTAGTTATTCATGAAAGAATAATAACGTTATTAGTTGCACAGTTTTATGTGGATGGCGAGAAAAGAGCTGGATCCCTTGACTGCATCCAATAGGTGCTTAATAAGTTTTAGTTTCTTTCTGCTCTCTGACTTCTTGCATGTTAGACTGGAAACAAAGCGATGTTTTAACAGCTTTGTTGAGGTATGTTTAACTGACATACAATCAATTGCCTGTGGCAAACATTACAATTCGTTGTTTTGACACACACACATGAAACTATCGTAGTTAAGGTCGTGAACTTTTCCATTGTTTCACGATTTCTTCACGTCTCTTATAACTCCTAGCTCATACAACTCCTCACCACATCCCTCATCCTATATTCTTGTCCAGACAGCATTGTCATTTTAGGTTTTATTTTTAGATCTATGATCCATATTGAGTTATTTTTGTATATGGTACAATAAATAGATCAATTATTTATTTTTGCACATGAATATCCAGTTGCTCCAGAATCCAGAATGTTACAAAGATGCAAAGACAATTCAATAAAGACAAGACAGCCTTTTCAACAAATGATATAATAATCTCCATATTGAGACACCGTATTGAGAAATGC
Organism: Canis lupus familiaris; assembly: GCF_011100685.1. Lineage (NCBI taxonomy): Eukaryota > Metazoa > Chordata > Mammalia > Carnivora > Canidae > Canis > Canis lupus. The sequence continues at coordinate 43,761,693 of NC_049224.1, forward strand.
TAGTGTGTATTCACACATATTCTATACAACTTGGAAGCTCATTTCTAAAATGTATATATGTCATGTTGACTCTTTGAATATATTGACATACTTTTCATAGACATTTGATTTAAGATAATGTTTGCTAATAAAAATTCCAAGAAAAGCAGTGTGTTAGAATCTTTCAAGACCCTCTTTGGATAGCAGTAGAGTTTCCTATTTATATCTTTTGTTTTCTCTTTTCTTTCTTTTGCTATTCAGATTTTTTTCAGTCTTTTTTAAGCCTTTTTCAGCCTTCAACTGGTAAAACAAGTCAAGGTTTCAATAAACAACACTACATTTTATTATTTATAATTTTAAACTTTTAGACCCAAATCAAAGGGTGGCTTTAATGGACATAAACATATTTTTATTTGGTTTGGCTCTTACTGAGTTTGGGTAGATTGAGAAGGTCACACTTTTTCTTACATTTACAATGTCAAGATTTGAAAATCAATGCTAATATGGCATTTGGATCTTATAAGTCATTTAGGTTTTTAAAAGTGTTTCATTATGCTTATTTTCTAATTAAGTTTACTTTTAGTCAATACAGATCTATGCAGTTACAAGTAAGAGATTATATCATGTTGACCCTTTGAATATATTGACATACTTTTCATAGACATTTGATTTAAGATAATGTTTGCTAATAAAAATTCCAAGAAAAGCAGTGTGTTAGAATCTTTCAAGACCCTCTTTGGATAGCAGTAGAATTGACTATTTATACCTTTTATTTTCCTTTTTTTTTTTCTTTTGCTACTCAGAATTGAATATGTGTCTGCAAAAATGTTTCTCCATGTTAGAGGTAGGAAGTTTCCATGATATATTGGAAAACCAAGGAGTTTGTTTTTTCCTACAAGACAAACATGGAATGAAAAGAACAAGAACAAATCTTTCATGAACCATTCTTTCTTTTATCTATGTGTGTATCAAACCATAAGTCCCAGTATGGGATTTGAGGAGGTCTGGACCAACCCTAAAGATCCTCCAGGCTGCTTATTCCAGGGAGACCTGAAATGGAAAAATCTTATGTCATCTCAATTGTCACAGTGCATCTTGCTACAAACCACGTAATTGATGAGGACCGCTGCCATGAAAACCCTGAAATGTTCCTTTTCTATGAATAGCACCTCTCTGGTTAAAGACATCTTACCCAGCCTGATCATTTTCAGACAGAAATATTGATTAATTCAACTATTGTCAGTGCATAGAAATGTCTCCTAATGAGAATTATAATGACTTCTGATCTGTTCTTTAACCTTATAAAACTCTCTCTCAATTTTTGGGCAAGTGGCCCAATGTCACGGCACCAGAGATAGAAAGACACTCTAGTTCCCAATTGTTGACATGGGAATGCACAGAAAACATGTTCAAAGCCTGATTTTAATGAGGACGGAGTTTGGAGTGGTGAGTAAATGCTACTTCCATAGGATGCTTTCTGCATGTTTGACAGGATCCCGCTAATCAACCAAGCATTATTGGGGGACACTTGTCCATCCAATATTATAGTCACTGAGGAGAAATACTATTAGGAAACCCCAGAATGAACTTTCAGGCTAACAATTATTTAAACTGTACAATGCTGTAGGACGATGACTATATTATTGACAGTATTCCCCCAAATAACTTGCAGTTGGCAGAAATAACTCTAGATTACTGTTTAGGAACTGGATGCCATGCCATTAAATTAATGCTGAATTCATGCACTGGACAATTAAGTTAGCACATCACTCCACTGTAGCTTACTCTCATTTCACCTATTTCAGATTTGATCACCCATTTGATATATAAGGCATTGCTGACACAGGTTAGTATGATGCCAGTTTACCAAAGAGATTAAAAATTTTGTTTAGAGAATGTACACACTTCTTCAAAGATAAATGCACACCAGAGAAAATCCTAACAGCTTTTAATTTCCATGCTTTTCAGTTTTATTGTTGTAAATGCAACTGTTTATAGGACTAATGGCACAGGCTGGCTCTGTTGAGTCAATTACACCAGTAGGCAGTTGGATCAGATTCTTTACTCATGTTCCATTTACACTATGTGGATGTCTGATATTTGACTAAATTGAATTGCACCACAGTGCCATGGTGCTTTCCATACTCTGCATCTCTGAGCACTTTATAGAACAATGAAATAAATGATAATATGCTAGATGCGGGGTGGTGACTATGCACAAGCTTGTGTGGTCAGAGCCACAGAGTGAGTAATCATCAACCAACAGCTCTGTTCTGTTGGATGCTCCAACAAGGGCAGTATTCCATGGGAGGAACCTTAGTGTGAGTGTGTGTGTGTGTGTGTGTGTGTGTGTTTGTGTGTGTGTGTGTTTGGATATGCTGAGTGTATAATTCTTTTAAAATTTTTTATAAGGTAAAAGGGGGATAGGGTCAATGAACAGAGGAAAAGGGGATATCGTTATGTCAAGTGCTCCTGTTATTGACATTAAAATAGGAGCATCTGGACTCCAGTAATGTGCAGGCAGATGCTGAGCAGGCTCCCCACACACTCTTAAATGCCAGAGTGCTTCTCTGCTGACCCACAACTAAGCATGCAATTCTGATAATGAGCTGCCCGGTGTGTAGAGATCTTGATGGTCCCAGTTTATGTCACCCTGTGGGAAGATGTATAATGTTGATAAGGACTGACTGGGAGCCTATCTGGGGCTTGCTCGCTCATTGCCTTAATGACATATGCCATAATAATACTGTTACCATCTATTGAATTTTGCACTATAAAAAGAGACCTATTATGTGCATTATCTCATTTAATCCCAATGCCAACCCCAAGCAAGCAATAATATTCACCATAATACATAAGGAACTGGAGAATTGCGGATGTTCATGTATTTGCTCTAGAGCACCCAGCATTAGAATTTAAGCCCAGACCTGTTTAAATCCAGCTGTGTTATTTTACCACTCTGTCATACTGCCTTTTCAACAAGCATATCAATCTTGAAAATTTAGTTGTTTTCTTAAGGCCTTATAAAACTTGAAACATCATTTTTGAACAAATATTCATTACATTCATAATTCTGTTTTTTAAAAAAATAATATAGTACCTCTCCCTGAAGTATGGTGTTAAAGAATAACCACTTCAAATACGGTAAAATGTATCCTAACTCCCCACATGTCTTGGAAAGAATGAAAAATATAGCACCAATCTGTTGGAAATTAATATTTCTGATTAGGAGAAATCACTCATTATGTTTTAAGGATTTTACAAGCCTAAGTTGGTCACTAGGTCTCAAGGTAAACTGACAAATGATAGGGATGCCAATTCTGTGTCTGTCCATCAGTTAATCTCGGGGCATAATTTATCTATTAGTTTGAGCTAAAGCAAAAACAATGCAATTATTTTGACATTAATAAATACAAGAAAACCAAAGCTATTTTTTTTCACTCTGTCTCATAAGGGAACAGATGGTATGCCCTGCTCTTTCCCATTTGTGCCTATTTGAATCCTTGCTAACTTTCTTTCTCTGGTGCATTTTCACCATCTTCCATATGCCCATAATTTGGGACAATGGTACTGAAGAACCAATAGAAAGAGGAAGCAATTTTGATGGGACCCTCAAGGCGCAGGATGATCACTTGTAAGCCAACACTTTTAGTAGAGCCCTTTCTCCTCACACTTTAAAAATAAGTTGAGGCTGGGGGCCTAATGTCTTACTTCAGACTCAATATTTTCCTCTTTACTAACTGCCAGTCAGAAGTTTCACATGAAGAAAATTCTAGAAGGATGCTCCAACAGTTTCTGTGAGGCCACACAGGGATAATGTGTTGGAGTCATTACAGTACAACTCATGAGGAAGTTTGGTTAAAGAACTGCAATCTCTGCACCAGTCAAGGGCATGGTGAAAACGAGCATGGCAGATCACACAAGAGTGGTCACCATAAATTTGCAAAGGCATGTAATAGCATGACTTAACATGAATTTGATGTATTTTAATAACTGCCTCCTCTCACCTCTGGTGAAACTGAGTGATGGACAAAATATATAAAACAGATCTGGATTTTAATCTTCTACAGTAACCTACCACATGAATTTGTATTTGCAGGTTTATCTCTGTGCTTTAATATCTCTGTTTTTTAACTTTTTAAAAAAGATTTACTTATTTTAGAGAAAAAGAGCACACAAGCAGAGGGAAGGGACAGAGAGAGAAAGAATCCTCAAGCAGACTCCCTGCTGAGTGTGGAACTCAATGAGGGACTCAATCCCAGGACCCTGAGATCATGACCTGAGATGAAATCAAGAATCAGATGGTCAACCAACTGAGCCACCCAGGTGCCCTTCTGCTTTTTAACTTTTAACACAGTTTCTGGAAGCTTCACAGCAGTTAAAAAAAAAAACTCTAGTAAAATTTTTAAATAGTAAAGCAATGTCTCAAAATGTTGTATTTGATCTCAAGATTTGGTGCTCCTTTACAATGCCTTAGAATCAAAACATATTGGAAAAATTATTTTTAAAGGCACTATTTCATTGTGATCAATAATCTTAACTATTTTATTTTGGAGTTTACAAAACAAAGCCAAATAGAGTATTGTGATATCTGAATGCAGCTGAGCAAATTGTCCTGAGTTCATGGAAGCCAGAGTACTCAACAGCAACCAACAAGTGTAACAAGACCACTATTTATATATTCAGATCTGGCTTGGAGCTGAGCAGCATGTCACAGAAACTGAGTTTAGAGAGGCAAGGTACTTTCACTAGGGTCATTTGACTACTAAATTAGAAAAAAAAAAAAAAAGGATATATCTTGCTCATTCCAAACCCATATTATCATTTCATTAATCTTATCCTCAAAAAGTGCATTCTTTCTATCTAAAAACCAATCAGATAATTTGTTTCATTGAAAAATCAGATAAATAAAACTTATAATCCAGGCATCACCTTTGGTTAATTTTACTGATGTCTTCCCAGTTCCCAAGGGTAAAGCATATCATGGCTCTTTTTAATCTAATGAGGAGATTATATTGACTAATGCTGAGGTATGTACGCATTTTTTTTATATCTTATGTGTTAATTTATAGCCAAACACATTTTTCAGAAAAGGATTTGAGGCAGCCTACAAATAAACAACCTGTATTATAACAACAAAAAACAGAAAAATGAGCATTCAAAGTCAATATGAAAGACATCCCCCTGATTCAGGGAAACTGCTCTTACCCCTGACTCCAACTATGTAGTTCTAGTGAGGGTTGCCATTCATAGTACCCTCCCCGCTCCAGCCACAGGGATGTCTAGAATCAAGTGTTGAGTCTACCATCTACTATCTGTGTCATGTTGGGCAATTTGCTTAACCTCTTGTGCTTTAGCTATCATATCTGTAAAATGGACGTTATCATAGTTTTTACCCTACAGTATTATTTTGTACATTGGTTGAATTGAACACATACATACATAGTATGTACTCAACAAATGGTTATTAAAACTGTTAAAGATGTCAAGAGTTGAGCAAAAAGGGATAGAAGTGTCAGCAAGGAAGATTCCCATCCCAGTGTTCTCATCTTTTCTACTTTCCAAGAACTCATGCTTTCTTCTACAAATCTACTCTAGGTTTTTTTTTGTTTGTTTGTTTTTTTCTTGATACATCATCCCAGTGATTTTTCCAAATAGGTGAAAACAGTTTTTTGGAATAGTATGGACTATTAACAATTGGCTATGTGAGACGGGGAGTGCCAATTGCACCATCATATTATCTGACATATCGTCCTAAGCAGGGCACTTGACGGCACCCCTGTGCCCTGGTGCGATCATTTCTATCACTAGGTGAGCCGATTATTTGAGGGAATTTTACTCACCTGCTCTTCCATTAGTGCTGCTTCACAAACCAGAGCATGTGTTATTTTTAGTGAAATGATGACCCTGCTCCAGAATGCCAGCACATGAAGGATACCTAATTATGTATGATGGTCCTGTTTAGTTGTTAAGGGAGTGAGACATGATTGGAATTTGTGAAGTTAAATTACTAAGTAACGGAGACTTTTTTGTTGTTGTTCAGGTAACTCGGGCTTTAAGCATAAGCGGTGATGAAAATTTAAAAACACATCATTTTAAGAAATTGTTTTATACAAGCAGGAGGATTTCACATACATTTAACACATTCTCAGCTAAATTGACCTAATATATTTCCAGGAATATGTCAATTAAAAACGTGCCCTTTGGAGGAGAATGAGGGAGTACAGCTTCCAGGATAATAAATACTGGGGGAAAATCAGAATATCGCCTTCCAGCTGGCATGGCAGAGGTGGTTATAATTGAGAAAAATAAAAACTGGGATAAGACAGCCATTCAGCATCATCAAGCTGCTACTGCCCTGCTGCAAGACCAGCCCACCTCCAAACTTAGCTTTGATTGGTTTGTAACAACAGTGGCCCCTATACCGCTAGAAAAGAACCCTCTCTACCATCTCTGTCTCTTCTTTATGGATGTCAGCTGCCTTTCTAGATTTTGGTAAACATCTCTTTTTTTCCTTTTTCTTTTTCGCCTTCTCCTCCTTTTTGTGGTTCAGAATTTTGAAGGCTATTTTATGTACCTCTTAACTGAAAGTCTAAGTTTTTCAGGACCACCGGGCAGTGGAGTTAAAAAGCAAAACCGATCCAATTGCACGTGTGCTCGGCACTTACTGAGATGTACACACCCCTTGATGTTGCAATAATCCAAGCGAAAGGAGCCAGGATCTGAAGTAGGTAATCACAAAGGCAAATCTTTCAAACACATATATCATTTTGATTTTGAGACTGCTCTTCACCTGCTTGGGGACAAGGGCCTCTGTCTGTGGGCTTCCCTCTTTGACCTTAGCATCTGTCAGCAGAGTTTTAAGGAGCTGTCTGCTTGGGATCTTTATTTATCTCCTTACCAGCTTAATGCATTTACATTTATTTTAGAGACAAGAATAAAAGTTAAATTTTATCTTAGCCTGTGCTATTTTGAAATCAAGCATCTGGCTGGCTGAAAAAAGGCTACGGTACCATTTTGTTTTATAACTAGGAAGGTGCTGAACCCCATTATGAAGGAATTAAATTCTCCTAGGGTATTTCGCTGGTGCTGGCTTTCAGGGAAATCATCATCCTTAGCACTCTGCCTCATTTTCTACCAGAATCGCTCTTCGCCAAATGAAGTCAGGGGAACTCAAAAAGCAGTGGGATGGAAACAAAGACTCCAATCTGCAGAGGGGACCATAATCTCATTGTGTCAGTCAGAAACTCTGAATTGGATCTGCTCGCTAAATTCCCTCTATAATTTTGTCAGCCACATCTGCAGCTCGGTGTCTGTAGCCTTGCACTTGGGCCATTCAAACCCGGGTCGTGGTATTATTTCTTTCTTTCCTCCTTTTCTCCTCCTCCTGTCTTTCTTTCCTTGTTTTATTTATTTTTCTTTTCTTCTGTCTTTTTTCATCTACTGGCAGCTGTTCCTCTGACCTCTTTCATCTAAAATGGCCCGGGTGTGTAGTTTCACTGCACCTCAGGAGCTCCTGGAGAAATTGTCTTGTTTACCATCTCAAAGAAACACCGGTTTGTCAATCGATGACACATAATGATAGTGATGACGCTAGATGCTTCCATATACTGACCATCTTGGTTCCAAGGATGGAAGGCACCTGAGGAGGCAATTTTTTTCCCACTGTATGGTGGAATAATGTAATTTCTATTCACATCTCAACTACCTGCACTTTACTTCCAGAAACACCTTACTCCATTTTGCAACTTGGTTCTTTAATGGGTTGGGGATAGAGCTAGCTTCTGTAAAGGAAACTGTTTGCATTTGCAGGGCCCTGCGAAAAGGGATGATGGTCTCCTTGTTGCTGTCTCTTTTTAAAATTGGAGGCTTTTGAAATCAATAGAATTCTCGAGAATGCTGTGTTGTAGGGAAGAGGTTTCTCCTTATCCAGAGCTGAGCGGAGAAACCCTCATGCTGCCTGACAGGGCTGAGCTGTGGCCGCTTCTCCAGAGGGGACAGGACACTGTTTTCTCTGTAACAAGATAAGGCCGCCAAGCTGTATCTCCTAAAACACGCTTTATTTTTGTTGCTGCCGCCCTCTTCCCTCCAATCAGCTCTCCCAGGTCTGCCCTGGATGCCCTCCCAAGAGGCACATTGCGCTTCATGGCCACACTCCTTTCTGCGAATTAGAGCTGCTCTAATGCCTCAGCCACAGGAGCGGGAGCCAGGGGCCCCAGAAGCAGTGAGGCCATTTCCTGCCCTGGGTAGACCAGGCGGCAACCTGATGGGAGAGGCATTTTATTACAGCCCAACCAATGCCATCATCCAGAAAGAGAGACGCTCTGTTACTTTCACAGGAGGCAAATATTGATTTTCTGAATATAGCCCTGCATTTTTTTTTGATACCGTGATTTTTGTTTTACTATTCCAGCCCTCACTGGAAGCATTCACCAAAGTCAGAATATTCATCATAATGCAGCAGATGTGCATTTGTACACTCGGATTTGTGCTAAACCAAAGCCTTAATTCCTAAGTGCAGACCTTTACCAGTTTGTATCCTCAGCGAGCATAATTGTAGTCTTTAAAAATTGAGAAAGTTCCCTTAATTAGTATTTTTTTTTATAATTAAGCAACGTGGGTATGATGATAATCTTTAAAGTCAACATAGGGTTTTTTAAATGTAAAATTTGGATAATCAGAAAATGATTTGGATAAAATTTGGATAAACAAGATAATCAGGATTGGAGGTGAGAAACCATTACTGGATACTGAATTTTCCATATTTTTCTCTATTTGTTTAACTGAAAATGTAAGAGGCAAGGAATTTGTAATTTTTTTTTCTTTTTCCGGAATTCACATTTCTCCTGCTTATATATATATTTTCAAGGTAGGGCTCATTCATCACAAGAATGAATCTGAAGAGTCACAAGAATGGAGTCACAAGAATGGATCAGATATCCAAAATCGTGTAGCAAGAGAAGATGTTTGTGTTCAAGTTCACCAGGAGAAGATGCAATTCTTTTAGATGGTTGTGGAGAACAAGCCACACTCAAGCAAACACCCAAGCCTAAGTCTTGGCGCTCTCTCCAGCTCTGCTGTAAAACTCGATTACCACTTCCTCAAAGGGTTAATGGCGCCACTATCCAGGGGACAATTCATTCTCCTGCTAAACGCGATGACAAATAACCATTATTCTTTCCAACTGCACTGATAATCGGGACAGCTTAAACATTTTCGCCAGTATAAGTGAAACCATTAATCCTCTTGGATTTCATGATAAGTGGTGTCTGTGAAATAATGACTGTGTCATTGAAGGCAGGAAAAAATGTTAACAATTAAAACAAGTTAGCCATTATCTTACCGGGTACTGAATCGCTTTCACATTTCATTAGCAATATTGTAAATGATATGTACCTTATTAAAAAGCTCTTATTATCCAAGAAACCTAATTAGTCAAAAATTCTCCGTCACCACTATAATTTTCTAATGATATGCTACAGCAAGTATTGCGGCATGGGGAATGTTTCTGCTTATCCCTAAAAGATCCACAATATATAATTGTTCCCTCCAAAATATCATATAGTGCAGGGATAATTCAGATTTTTTCAGATATAATAATATTTTATTTTAAGTGATCCACCTGGCTATCATTGAACAAAATACAAAATCTCTTCTTAGCTAACCATGTATTTAGGCCAAACATTAAGCTTTTTTTACCAAAAGATTATTAAAAATTCCAAGAAAATAACTATTATAATTCTCTAGGTTGCTCTGGAGGGTTTTTTTTTTCCCTCTCCTCTTGCTCAACTCTTAAGCTTCTCATAAATGAAACGGACAGACTGATCTCTGAGAATTGGTGCACCCACTTGCTTGATAGAAAGGGTCCCAACATTTCTCAAAAGGACTATCCAAGGTCAAGGTCAAATCCAACAGCTTATTCTCTGGACCTATAAATTGATTAAAATGATACCAACACCTCTGTAGGAAAGAGTACGAATACAGATAGAAGCATCTGTACATTTTCTTTATGTTTATTAGAGCGAATTACACATTCTCAATCAGTATAATTGTGCATTTAAACATGAATATACATTTTCTCTCTGAAAGTCAAATTAGAAGAGAGGAATGTATGTAATATATGGATTCACAATGGTATATTGCACAACATACTAACACATCTAATGCTAATTGAAATGATTCATGTCAAGCACTTAGTAGAATCCCTCACATTTTTAAGTGTCTAATAAATGATAGCTATTTTATAATCATCAATATATCAGATGACTCCAGGAATATCTAATGGAACATGTGTGCATATATTGGATACCTAACAGACATCAATGGACTCTCCTACATAATATGTGTCATAATAGAAATGACAGAAGCCAGAGGCCTTCTTTAAGAGAGTCAAATTCTGCAATTGTGAGTATGTTATTCCTTTAAAGAATTTTTAAAATCTTGCTTTACTTTCCCTTTCAGCTTAAATTTCTTATTTATGTAGTGCCTACTTTGTGCTAAGCTCTGTACTTGGCACAAGAGGAAGGGGAGAATGAAACAAAGCCTTGTACATGGCCTTTACCACCAACAATCTTTCCATCCTCCAATTGAGTCACTTCTGTGCATTTTGCTTTTTAATAACTCATAAAATACCATGCAGATTAGTTTTGAAGACCTCTACAAAATCTGTAAAAGACATCTAGAACCATTTAGAGAAATGGCAGGAAGACCGAAGAAAGTGAATGGAGCATGAAGGTAGGTGGAAAGAGGAGGAAAAGACAGATAAGGGAGGAGGAAGAAAGAAAGAGGAAGGAAAGAAGGGAGGGAGGGAGAGAAAGAAGGAAAGTGTTTGAACACCAGGTTCTGTTCTTAGTGTTTGTGTGAATGCCATCTAGTTTGGTCCTTAAAGTCTATGAAGGCAGCATGATTACCCCAGTTTTACAGATAAAAGTACATGTCTGTGCTGTTTGATTTATATTTGAGATGGGTTTTCATATTGGTCAGTGAGTTGATTACATCAATTCCAGCTGAGGAGAAGCTAAGGCAACGTCAAGCATTAGGTTCCAACAGAGGGCCTTTAAAGCCTGTTGAATATGAGATGCTTCTGAAGCTCGGTTGTTGAGCATGGATCTGCTCCCCTGCTACAGCAATGCTTTTAGAGGACCATTCCTCATGTTCTTTCTTGAGTAAAGGTTTCTAGAGCTTCTGCCTCAAACCACATTGAGACAAGGGCCTATATCACCTTGATTCCCTGGTTGCCCATGCTCTTCCTACCAGGACAAAGATTCACTCACTTGCTTCCCTGTTAAGTGTCACCAACACCAATGCCTAAAGCCAGCTTAGAAAGACAAAATATTTTAAACATATATATTGAGACAAAAAATGTATGATCTGGAATATTGAATGACAAAATGGAAGGGAAAATAATCATATCAAGAACACTTGGGTAAAGAAAACTAAAAAAATTAAAGATGTACCTTTGAGCTGCCTAGCACTGAAAGCAAACATGGAACCAGTACAATGTAGGCATTCTGATCTGACTTACTTTAGTCAGTTGCTGCTGGGCAGTAGAATGCCCAAGGTGTCTCCTTTCTCCTATTTCCTAAGAAGCCTGTGACCACTTAGAGTAAGTTCCAAAATATTCTGTCCTTTGATAATAGTGAATATAATAAAGACAAGTGTCCATTATCGTACCTTCCCTTCATTTCTTTCCTTCTTGATTTTAGATTATGACAGTGATGGATCTTTCAGGAATTAAAAGGCCATCACCACTAAAGCAAACATAATGTATGTTTCAGAAAACAAACTGGCCTCACCACACTGCACATCTGCCATTGGGACAGGGTAGCAAAAGAGGCCTGTACTGATTGAATAGTGTCAAAATTCGTATGCTAACACCCAATATGATTGTGTTTGGAGATAGGGTCTTCAATGAAAAAATTAAGGTTAAATGAGGTAATAAAAGTTAGCCTCTTGTCCAGCATGATTGATATTATTACAAGAGAAAGAAATACAAGAGACTCATAAGAACAGAGAGAAGACCATGCCAGGACACAGGGAGAGGAGGCAACGAGAGAGGCCTGAGGAGAAATCTTTCTCTCTGCCACCTTAATCTTCCAATTTCTTGACCTACAAGACAACGAGAGAGGCCTGAGGAGAAACCTTTCTCTCTGCCACCTTAATCTTCCAATTTCTTGACCTGTGGAGAAATTATTGTCAGTTGCTTAAGCCCCTCTGGCTATGGAATTTTGTTATGGCAGCCCTAGCAAACACAGGACCTCTTGGATGAAAAGCAAGCAGAAGCTGTAGTGTTGGTCAGGATGCTAGGAAGAAGTAGGTGGGGCATGAGGCAGTGTTTCCCTAAGTGTGTTCCTCAGACTCTTTTGCCCAAGGATGTTAACAAGTATAAACAAAGGAGTTTGCCTGGGTCCCTTCAATGTGTTGGTGTAAAAGAAAGTCTTGAGAAAGTAGCAGTAATTGCTGAGCTCCATTTTCCCCACCATGCACACCTTCACCATCACTGAGACCTGATCTGGGAATGTTTCTAGGAAAAGAGAGACAAGGGAATTGAAAGGGGTGTGAGTAAGATCCCAGGCCATTATGCAGAGAGGGAACTGAAGGAATAGGTTCAGAGCCTGGCTTTGGGATCAGCTGTAGCTTTGCACGTTTTTATGGTATAATCACTCAGTTCTATGTAATTGAGCAAGTGATTAAGCCTGGACTTCTTACCTATAAAATAGTTATATTACATGTTCAACAAATTGGGGAGATCATTAAGAAAAAGGGGATGGGTGCTGGAAGCAAAACAGGGATGTCAGAGATCACAGGGTAGCCCACCTGGGCCCGCTATTCCTCCTGACCATTTCCCCACTGGCACCTTAGCCATTTTAAAGTCAGGGTTACTAGACTTTGTGCATTCTTAAATCTAGAATTCGAGTCAGTTCTTGTAACAGAATGCATGTTTTCCTGTTGGCATAGGCATTTCTGATGACATGGCCTGATGGAAGGTTCGGGAGGCAAGAAAGCAGGTAACTTTTCACCTGCTGTTTTCTCCTCCTGGAACTGCCCTCCCCATGCACTCTCTCCATCTTACTACTTCCTACTGGTCCTCCACATCTTCACTCCAGCATCACCTCCTCTCCAAAGTGGTCAGAGCAATTCCAGGTAAGCAACTGGCACTGGTTCTTCTCTCTTCTTCATCAGGTGCCCTCCAGGAGTGGCATCGGCTGATTGTAGTTAATTGCCCTCATGCCTCCCAACCCCGCACACAAACACAATGCAGAAACACAGAGAATGCCTCCTCCTGCATGTTCTCAGGGTTCTCTGGACACTTAATAGACATCTGTTGAATGGACAGAATAAAGTCACCATTATTTTCAAACATCATACTGGACTGTGTAATTTTTTTATAGCACCATGTATCTGTATACAGTATCTCCCAAAGCCATGCACATTAAGCCAGAGCTAGTTAGCTATTACATGAAAGTCCTTCATTGAAAAGAATGAATTGGGGGATCCCTGGGTGGCTCAGCGGTTTAGCGCCTGCCTTTGGCTCAGGGCGCGATCCTGGAGACCCGGGATCGAGTCCCGTGTGGGGCTCCCGGCATGGAGCTTGCTTCTCCCTCTGCCTGCTTCTCCCTCTGCCTGCTTCTCCCTCTGCCTGTGTCTCTGCCTCCCTCTCTCTATCATGAATAAATAAATAAATAAATAAATAAATAAATAAATAAATCTTAAAAAAAAGAAGAAAAGAATGAATTGTACAAAAATCAGACCGGTCTTGGCTTCAGGTGCCTGTTTGCAAAGTATGTGTCTACATCACCCTGTTGTAGGTAACACAACCTAGGTCTGACCTTGTCACACCCTCCCGTTGTCTGGAAGCCCATGATGGAGTGCCGTGACGTATAAAAATGCATTGCATCGACAGCTCTGAAGGAGACAGGCTTGTCAGTGTTAACAGCAATTGACTATTTCCCTGAGCTCCACATCCACCATGAAACCATTTTCCTTAGATACATCTTGTAATTTAAAAGATCTGAGATCATGCAGAAGCCCAGACATAAATCCTACTAATGGCTTCATCCCTGGAGAATCTCTTTGGTGTTCCACTGAGTATACTTCCTCTACTCTCGGAAGAGGTCTACAAGTGACCCCTTTCTGAAGCCATCACTCGCAAGCTCACCTGGCTACTGTGGTCCTGCAGGCTGCTTTCTCTAACCCCACAGCCTCGGTTGCCCTAGGGACAAAAGTTGGGGTGGTGAGACCCCACAATGGCTGCAGTTCCCACTACCATTAATTATCTGTGTACATTGCCTTATGCTTGCGACAGTGGGATTTCCTTACTCACTGGTGGCTGGCCTGCCTGGCTGTGGTTCTGAGCTGAAGCACTCCTAGGAAGCACCCCACATTTCAATCACTGTTTTCTCTTGATGCTTTTACACTTACTTGCAGAAGAAATGTTTTGTTGTTTTACTCTGTTTTAACTTTGATCACATAAAGCTTTCAGAGAAATTATAATTTCTTATCTCGGTGTATCGGGTTAGAAATAACAAAGTGTTTTCAAACACTCAGGACCGTGCTGAGGAGGGATTCCCCTGACGAGGAACTCAAGGTTCAGAGAGATGAAGATATCTGTCCAAAGTCACATGGTTACTGAGGGGTGAAACTTTAATGCAAAGTTGTTTGTTTGTTTGTTTGTTTGTTTGTTTGTTTGTTCTCCTTTTCAGGCAGAGGTCAAGGGCAAAACTACAAGAGAATACAGAAGGAGAGCCTTGGAGGATGTCTCCACTGATGTTTCCATTGCTCTGGAAGTATCTGCCATGAGTTTTTAATACGTCTGTGAAATGAAGACTCTAATTGCTCTTTTTGCTTATCTGATAACTCGCTTACTGGAACTATCAATTAGTCTGGGCAGCCGAAATCTTCAGACGTTGGCACATAAGTAGGCATCAACTATGAGATTTTTCTGCCAAGTCTGTGTCAGATTCTGAGCCCAAATGAAAAGTTATGGTACGATCACAAATGTATACGGCACTGCTGTCGAACTAGTCATATGTATGAGATGCCAACAAAATCGATGTGAACTATTGGAAACTATATGGAAAGGGCTTTGCTCTAAAGAACCTTAACTTATGACCATCTGGGGAGTGCATCAGGAGACAAAGTGCAGTGTTTGTGCAGAAACACCCAAAGGAAAGATGTGCTGGGCTTTTCCTACCTCACCCCCTGCCAGGTCTGAATTGTCTTGAATTTGGTTTACTTTGGCCTTTCTTATTTCTTAAGAGTGAATGAACTTGTCCCTTGCTTCTTGAAAGGTCGCTTTGTGCCACTTCATTTTTTATGAAATATGTAATTAATACTTGTTTTTGCAAATCAAAAGAAATCTGGAGAGGATTTCTGCTTTTACATTAAAAAGGCAAAATGAACCTGTGTCTGTAGGCATCTGTGCTTTATCTCAATTTATTTTGTGCATTCCTTAGGAGGACACGTCCTAAGGTATCGGAAAAGCCTCAGAGAGGTGAATTTGGGGGATCTGGAAATGCCTAACATTTTTTTTTTTCATATAAATTAATGGCAATTGCTTCTTTGCTTTAACACCTTTCCAGCTTACAAAAGGAAGGCTCCCCTTTAGCGATAGCAGGAGAAACCTGTAGTACCGACATGTTCATTTATTCCTCGAGGCTAGTCTGCTCAAAGAACAAGCAGCAATTCATGCAAAAGCAACCCCTATCAACAGCAAATACTTCAGGAAAGGACATGGAACCGTAGCCCCGGCGCTGCGGATAAGCCAACGTGATGCTCCAGGATGGGTCGAACGGAGTTAGAGTCTGATCCTGGCTTTGCCTTTGAGTTACAAGTTTATCAGAGCCTGCCTGAGGTCATTACTCCTGAGGTGACCAGCTTGTAACTAAGAAGATGCTACAGGCGAGCGGGGCCTGTCGTCTTCCATCTCCTCTCTGGGCCTCAGCCTCAGTCTGCAGGTGTTTCTCTGTATTGAATCTCCCTGGGGAATCCTTGGCTTCACAGCAAAAGCTGGCTGAAGTGAAAGTGATTTGATTTGGATCCTATTACAGGCACTTTACCTCTTCTATTTCCGTGATAATAGCAGATTGGAGTCGATTATTGTACTGGGAGGGAAGTTAATGCGATGTCGAGAAACACTGGCAAAACTGGCACAGGAGAAAGAGATGATGAAAACTTGAGCGCAGATTGCAAACTGCGGACCAGGCCAGTGCAGCCACGCGTTAAGCAGCCACCCGAGAGTCAGTGCGGTGTTTTGCAAAGGGTCAGGATCAGTTCCCTGGTTGGTGCTGGTTAAGAGCCAGAGAGCCAGAGAGCGCTCTGGCTGTTTAGCTTTAAAGAACCAACCTCAGTGCCCCTCCTGATCCTTTGCCCTTCCTCTGCAGCTCTCACCTAGCTGCCCTCACTGCCTGACTGTGGGTCCGGGGACTACAGGAACTCCAGCTCCTGTGGCCTCCAGTCCTTTCCCCAAGTCAGCTAACAGGTGCCTATCCCAAATGATTCACCTCTGACAGTCATGCAAACCACAAAGAAATATGGACTTACTTTTTCTTTTTAGATTTTTTATTTATTCATTTGAGAGAGAGTGTGTGTGGGCTACAGCAGGAGCAGGAGCAGGGGGCAAAGGCAGAGGGAGAGGGAGAAGCAGACTCCCCACTGAGCAGGGAGCCCATGGAGGGGCTCCCTCCCAGGACGCCAAGGATCATGACCTGAACAAAAGGCAGATGGTTAACTGACTGAGCCACCCAGGCGTCTGGACTTATTTTTATTTTTATTTTTTTTTTAAGATTTTATTTATTTATTCATGAGAGACACAGAGAGAGAGAGAAAGAGGCAGAGACATAGGCAGAGGGAGAAGCAGGCTCCATGCAGGGAGCCCGATGGGGGTGGGACTCAATCCAGGGTCTCCAGGATCACGCCCTGGGCTAAAGGCGGCGCTAAACTGCTGAGCCAACCGGGCTGCCCCCGGACCTATTTTTAAATAACTGCTTTAGGTTTATTCACAAAAGAGAGAATAAACGTTGAAAGAAAAAAGCAAATATCCATGCACTCCTGCTAAGTAACCAGAAGGCATCCACACGGATGCCTGTGGGCCCTCCTTCCCTGGGGGTCCCCAAACCCTGTGTCCAGCATCAGAAGGAAGCAAATCTGAATTTGTCCAAAAGTAAGTAAATATCACTGTGTGACGTCCCCCCTTGCATTATAGTGATAGATCTCTATCATCATAATGGTCTTGGATGGAACACTATCAAGTGTCTTGTCTTTGACTCGAATTTCCACTTCTGAAAAGTGCCCACCTTGTAATCCTGCTTTCTGAATGTGCCATCCTAATAAGATGTATTATGCATTTGAGGCTAGATTTTCATCTCTCTGCAGTTATGTAAAATGGATATGCAGAATGTGATTTCAGAGGCTGAGAGAGCCAGGTGGCAAACAGAATCTTTTATACTTTTGCTTTTGTCTTGTCATACTTTGAAATATGATGTACATACATAAGAGCATACATTTCAGAAGTATTTAAAATAAACATACCCAGATCAAGAAAAAGAAGTTTGCATGTGCTCAGGAAGCCACTTTCCTGCTCCCTGCCTTCATCACTGAAGTCAGGCTCTGTTTGACGTCAGACAACATGGATTCAGCTGGTCTGTTTTTGAATATCAGTTGAATTCATGCATTCCATGTTCTTGTGTGTCTAGCTTCTGGCACGTACCATTATGTCTATGAGATTTGTACATATTGTTCCATATAACTGCAGGCTGTTCATTGTCATTGTTTACGGTTTCCATATTAATGTGCACATACTTTTTAAAAAATCCATTCTAATGTTTTGGGCATTTGGATAGTATCCAATCTCTGGCCATTACAAATAGTGCTGTCTTTGGGCAGACATGGGTAAGCATTTCTATAGAGTATATTCTTAGAAGTGTAATTGCTCTGTCACATAGGGTAGGCACATGTCCAACTTTTATAGCTACTACTGAGCAGCTTACCAAAGTAGATGTTCAAGTTTTAACTCCCACCAGCAATGTATGATAAATAGCCTTGGTAGCTTCACATCATCACCAACATTTGGTATTTTCTCTTTATAATTGTTGCTACTTATACTTGCTGTATAAGGGCATTATCTCACCTTTGGAATGGAATTAGTTTCCATTTCCCCAAGAGCTAAAATTCTGTGTAACTTTTTAACATACATGTTAACTATTTGGTTCACCTCTTTTATTTCATATATATATAATTTGCCAATCTTTCATACATACTCTTTCATTGATTTGTAAGATCATACATTCTAGGTATGAGTTTTTGTGGAATACTTATATTGTAAATATATTCTTCCATTCTTTGGGATTCATTTTATTCACTTTCTGGTGGCCCTTGACCAATAGATATTGTTGATGTTAATATAATCCAATTTATCATGTTTTTCCTTTATCGTTACACTTTATGTTCTGTTTGAGAAGATTTGCCTTTTCTAAAAGAAAAAATCATTTTTCTTTCTTAAGATTTATTTATTTGAGAGAGAGCAAAAGAAAGAGAGAGCAAAGCAGCCCGGGGGGTTGGGGGTGGGGTGGGGCGGGAAGCAGAGGGAAAGAGAGAATTTCAGCAGACTCCGTGTTCAGCATATGGAGCCTGACACAGGGCTTTATCCCAGGACCCTGAGTGAAAAACAAGAGTTGAATGCTCAACCGACTAAGCCACTCAGGCACCCCGAGATCATATTTCTAAACAAACTGTCTTATAGTAATAGCTAAGGTGAATTTTTGTTAATTTGTCCTATTTTTGGTTGATGACTCTAGCATGGATCTGCTTTATTAGTGCTGATTAAAACTTCACAGATTTCCTGCACAACAACATATACCCATTTTACTCATCTCAAAAAGAAATATACCAAAGAATGACAACAATTTTAGCAAGCTGATAAAAAGACAGAAGGGAAAAAGTAGGCTTGTTTTTTACTTCTGCACCAGCTTCACTCCAAACCACGTAGTTAAATGTACAAACATGTATGGCACCTATTAATCTTCAACTTTCTCACTTCCAAAAGGGGAATAATAATAGCAGTGAGCCCAATGAGCCATTATAGGAATTAAATGAGAAAATACATAGCACTTTGCACAGCATCCAGTTTAAGTAAACTCAATAACTTTGGGGTATTATAATTAGCATTAATAATATTAATATATGTAACTAGTGCTTTTTAATTTGCAAAGTAAACTAATTTAATTGGAAACTGTGAAGAACAATCCTGTGAAGTGAGCAGTTATTTTGTTTTGTTTAGCCTCTCTGACATTTTATGGACTATATTAAACCAGTATTTACTGGCCCCCTACAATGTGTCAGGCACTATTTTCTAAGCGCTGAGAATACAGTACACAAAAGGTAGATAAAAATCCCTGTTTGCATGGAGTTTTTATACCTGTGGGATGAAACAGAAATGATAAAATAAGTAATAACAGTGTTACACTTTAGAAGGAGGCAAGTGCTCTTTAGAAAAATAAAGCATGGAAGATATGGAATTATGAAGAAGGGATTTAAGTGTTAACCCAATAGATGACGAACCTCCATGCAATTTGAACAGAAACAAAGCAAGAGTGAAGGAATAGCAAGATGTGGGCAAGATGAAGAGAAGGAAGGGACAATGGACAAGACGTCATAAGGGAGTAGAGTAAGCATGCATGGGATGCCATAGTGTGGATTTTGGGCTTTTACTTTGAGAGAAGTCTGGGAGGTAAGGAACATTTTGAAGGATAATTGGCTGTTGTGTTGAGAAATTGTGTTGTGTTGGCCGTAGACCAGAGTATCTACTCCAATAGATCCATTAGCAAGTGATTGTAATTGGGCTGAGTGAGAGTAGATGGAGAGGCATCAGAGGTGGTAAAATAGCCAGCCATTCTGAAGGTACTAACAACAAGATTAACTGAGTTATTGGTGGTGGGATGGGAGAGAGAAAGAGTGACTCAGGAATAAATAAAAGAATCTGGGCCTGAGTAACTGGAAAGATAGAATTCCCATTAACTCAGATGGGGAATACTATGGAAGAAGGGGTTTGGGGGAGAAAAGATCAAGATTCGAGACTTCTGGTATGGCTATGGCTCTGTGATGCCCGCAATTGTTTTGAGATTTTTAATTTCCAAACCACCATTCTTCAAAGGTTTTCTTCTACCCTCTGATGTTCTTGGTTTCCAAATCTAAACCCAGCATTGTCTCTATTTGCAAAAGCTACATCCTGAATAAGAAATGACTGTTTCTCTGGAACCTGCCAGAATTGGTGAGTTCCTTTGTTTATTCACTTGTAAATGTGGGAACGAAGGAAATGCTAATTGATATATATAAAGAATGGCAGCCTACAGACGGGAGAATGTGTGAAAAAAATCACTAATATCCATGAAATGGACTATTGGATAAAATGCCCCCTAAAGATAAAATCTAAATTAATTATAATGCTTCTTAATTGTAAAAACTTTCCTCTATCTACCTATAGAGGAAAAATGGTAATTGGCAGGATGTTCCATTTACTTTAAATACCATGAATCAGTAGTTGTAAAGCTAGATGACTTAGTCTCCTTCTGAAGATGCACTAATTGCTGTCATGTTTCCTAATTCAATAATTTCTATGAAAATGTGTCAAGGTAAAATAAAGGTGCTGCCCTGATGTGACCACCCTTCAAATCTTTTCCACAAATAAGGTTGAATAAAGAGTGATGTATTATCATTCAATGCTTGCATATGTAAGTGTCCCCTAGCAGGGTATGGCTCTATGTGACTTTCTTTGCTGGGTGGGTATACTTGAAGATGAAGAGTGTGACACACACTCTCCACATGCTCATTAATTCTCATCCCTCCTTCGCCCTCCTATGGGAAATGGGAAGACTACATTTTCTGATCACCTTGCAGTTGGGTTGGGTCATAAGGCTGGATTCTGGCCAGTGGAATTGGAAAGAAGCTGTGCAACTCTCCTTACTTCCACGCAAGACACTATTATAAATTGAACCATTATTTTTGAACCAGACCATATGAGTAGTTGGAGATACCAGTCCTCATCCTTAAGGAATTCTAACTTCCAGGTAGACAGACATTCTTCATAACTATAGGCAGAACACATTTCCCAGGACAATAGTGGTCCTGTGTATGAAGAGCTACCAGACCCTGGGAGAGAAATAATGTCTTTTCCATTCTCATCTAAGAACTGGAGAAGAACAGTTTCAGAAAAAAAAAATCACATTTGTGGAAGAATTCAACAGGTGAAAATAAAGAGGGAGAGCACTTCAGGCAGAAAAATGGATGTGTGAACATTTAAAATAATGGTGGGTAGCTGAAGATGAAGCAAACTTGGGGAGTTAGAAGTGCTAATTATTAAGCTATTTTCTCTCTGCTTCAAATCTACCTCCCTATATTCTGCTCTGGAAGATGGAGTAGATAGTTGGTTTCTCCTTTGTCAGCTGACTTCCTATTACATTTTGATAATGTGACACTAGGGAAAGGCAAGGAAGTAGGAGAAGGAGAGAAGAACATCCACCCTTCCTGTTCTCATCAGGGATTCCTCAGCAATGATCCTTCACCACGACAGTACTACTTGATTTGAGACCCAGCTCTTCTCTGCACACCCAGAACCAGCCATACCGTAGGAGCACCAACCACCAATGAGGAGTATCATTTTCTCAGAAGAGTAAATACCAGTCCTGTGGCATCTCCTTTGTTCCCAGTTATGACAATCCCACCCTTTTCTCTTTCTTCCCCAGCCCAATGGGTGGTAGTATCCTCCTGTGGTTAGTATCTCTATGCTGTATCATGTTTCCTTTATGTCCTTTCAATCCCTCAATACATAGGCAACCAATATTAAACTCTGTTGAGATATCTCGTGGAGCTGTTGTTTTCCTGGCTGCATCCTGAGTAATAAAGGAGTATGCCTAAAGCATCTGAAATGTCAGCAATACCATGAATGAAAGGCAAAAGGTGACAGTACAGAAATCTTGAATTGGAGTAGGGATAGTCAAGTGGGAACGAGTATAGTCAAGCTAAGGCCATGATTAGGAAGGGAAAGGGCAGGACCAGAGGATCTCCATTTGGAATTTATGAATTGAGAGAAAAATTAGCTGGATTCAGTTTCATAAGAACAACCACAAACACAGAAAATGAAGAAAAGCAAAGCAAAGTGAGGTGTCCACTACCTTGATCAAGTTGGTATTGTATGGAGAGGGGATGCCTGATTTTAGGAGGGAGGGATAATCACTAAATGTGTTTTTGTTTCTACTGTAATGCTGTGGCTTCCAATAAGGTCCCCAGAGGAGGGAACAGTGGCCAACAAGAGAAGAGGGAGTCAGTGAAGGGACAGGGATAGAGCACAGAATCACTCAAGGCCAATTTATCATTAGAAGACCATTAAAAGGACAAGTTGGCAAATGCCTGTGTAGGGCTCTGCTACAAGCCTGGGATAATGAATGGCTGAAGATGACTCCATGGGACTTCTTAAAATTAATTCAGCTGTCAGGGAAGAGGCAGGATGATGTAAGCCATAGGAATGAGGTAATTTATGAGATTTTGGAGGATTTTTAGCCTGATTTTTTCAGTAATATCTGTAAGAAGGTCAAGGACAAAATGTATAGACACGTAATTTTTTAAATTAAATTGTTTCTTAAAAAGGCAGTTGGCTATGGTTGTTATAAATCAGCTGAATAGCATATTGGCATGATGCAGGGCATCATTGTTCAGGGCATATAAATACATTTACTGAAATCCATGCTCAAATTCTGACTAGATTCTACAGTGTATGATTGTATTATAGTTAAAGCACTGCTCAGCAAGAAGCCTTTTTAAAATTCTATCAGTGACTTTTCCCCCCATTCTGCAGAATATCTGCATATCATCGTTGAATATGGTGATCACTTCATAGACATTGCATTTTTAACAGGGATAGAAGGAAATGATTGGCCAACTTGATACATTTTTAAACATTCAGTAAAATAAATGTTATAAACAGCAAAGTTAAAATGCATATGACAAACCTAGAAAAATATATTTCGTATGAGAAGTTGTTAACAATGGTTACTTCTTGGAATCCGAGAGTGATAAAGGAAGAGAAAGAGACTTCTATTTCAAGATGCATTCCTCTGTATTGTTTCAGTTTTAACATAAACCTATCTTACTTTTCTAATTTAAAGGTATCAATAAGTAGTTTGAAAGAAATGGTAACAAATATATGTAAGAAAATGTATCATGAAATTTCCAAGAAGGCATACAGCTTTTTGCTTTGAGAGCAAGGAATACTTTTATGGAATAGACAGTATTCAATCTATGTTTTGCAGAATGGATGAAGCTAGATAGCCAAGTATATAGCAAATAAATGTCTCTTTTAAGTATATGGCAAATAAAAGTGCAGAAAGTGGTAACATCATGATGAGCAAGGTTCATGAGACAGATATATAGCATTTGGAAGTAATGGGTTGTGAGTGGTAGAAATAGTTCCAGTGGGGCCAGAAGAGCCTATTACAGAATCCAGACTATGCAGGTCCTGACTCCCAGAACATATCAGTTAGGAGAGAATTTTCATTTTCTAGGTGAGGGCTGACGCTGGTGTAACTAGGGTGTTATGGTGTATATGTTTCAAAGGATTCAGGATGTATACTTGCTGACAGTGGACATGAGATGTAAAGAAAGAGAAGAGTCAAGAATAACTCCAAATTACTTGGTTCAAAACAACTGGATAAAGGTTGATGCTGTTTATTAAAAAGAAGATCATTGTGAGTGAAGCATATTACCTGGTGGATAGCAAAGGGTTTATATTGGAAATGTTAAGCCTAAAGCAACTATTGGATCGGCGAGTGAAGATGCTTCATAGGCATTGGCTTCCAGCTGGCATTAAAGAAGTTCAAAACTGGGAGAAGAATTTGGAAATTCTCATTTTACACATGGCATGGAAGACTTGGGAATGGCCACAATAAATTAAGGGGAGAGAATTTGAAGTTGGTGAGGCTCTACAGGCATATGAAGAACTGGAACTGAGAGACCCATACTAAGTACAGGTAACCTCAGAGAAGAACCAGATTGGAGAAGATTATGTTTAAAAGGAGAAAAATGTCATAAGCTGGTAATAATTAAAATAGCCTTCTAGTATATGGGACAATGATGTAAAAATTGAGTGCCTAGGGATTCAATAACAGGACCAAAGTCTGACAATCTAGCTGTAAACCCAGATCGCTCTGATTCCCAATCTTAAGGCCTTTTCACTACAGGCAGTAGACTGATTGAAACTTTCCTACAGATACAAGAAAGTGACCAGACAGGGGAAGACAAGAATGGGATTGATGAAGAGACAAATATAAAAGAAAGACTAGGATAGAAATTTGACTCAAACTCATGACTCCACTGGCCTAAAGCAAAAGAATCATTAATGAGTCCCTTAGTGAAAAGGCCCTGGGCATTAAAGGGAATGATGCTTGAAATGCTGTAGATGTGTCTAAGGTAACTTTTAGAAAGATTCTTTCCAGATTGCTCCAAATTGTAATGCGTAGTCTCCATGAGGTCTATTTTTTCAGAGTCCCAAGTATTCCTTTGGTACACCATCCTAAAAGTGAAATTACTCATTGCCAAGGAGTAGGACAATTTCAAACTCTTTATCTTTCCTTATGACATCTAAAAATAAACATGAAAGTACAAGAGTATAAATATAAATAAGAAATCTAAAATTAGTTATATAGACAAGAATCAGCCCCAGATGGATTAAACATTCAAATGCCAAAACCAGAGAATTCTAATTTCAGCTCGGACAAGTACAGAGTTAAAACACAGAAGCTCTTATCCTTGCAACAGGAAAAACCAGTAGGGAGTAAATTAATAACTTTTTGAGTCTCTATCTAATAATTGATGTCATAGGATACATGGCCATTCCAAAACCTGGAAAGAGACACTCCTGCAGGGACTTGCAAGTGCCAGGCAGAGCAATAACAACTCCTTAAAGTGAAGCAGAGGAAGACACACACACACACACACACACACACACACTTCTAAGGGGCAGGGAGATTTTGATGAAGAGGAATTATTGAACATTTTTTAGAGGTCTCCCCCTGAATAATAGCAAGGGAAAATCATCACTATACAATGTGGGAGCCCAATACTTTCCTGACTGAGTAATGGATATTATTTATATACAGATGTGATGTGTTGAGAACACATCTCTTATGTAATATTCTAAATTTAAATGCATCGCCTGAACCTGACCACGAGAAAACATCATACAAATCCTAAGTACAAAATATTCTACTCAACAAAATGCCACTGTCATATTAGTGTAAGAAGAATTAAACTATAAGTTTTTGGTAACTTTAAGTATACTTTTGTCCTTTAGCATAGACAGAAGAAAGTTAAATTTAATTCAGTCGCTGCTCACATGAGGGAAAATAATGTAGATTTATAGAATCTGAATTCTTAAAGTTATATGAAAAATTTCATGGTACTGTGTAATGTAACAAATCAAACCAATTTACATACAGTAAAAGGAAACAATTAAGTCGAGACCATCTGATTTAAGTAGAATCTCTTTAGTTCCATCTTGTGTTTGTTGGTCAGTTAACAATAGTGTCTATTTTTTTATCCATTATCTTGTTTATTTTTTTTCCAAATGCAGAATGGGTGCACTTGGAAAAGCTGGGGTTAAAAAAATCACATGGCAAATCCTCATCTCAGCTAGCAGAAGAAAAGAAGATGGGCACAGCACAAATCACTATGTACAATTTATGAAAGAGGTAAAGGTAATTTAATATTATTATGAAAAATACCTGTATAATGGAATCCTTTGGTCTATTACATCAGGTCTAGAAATATAAAATTATGTGAAGAGAAAGTGATCTATTGTTGCAACCTTACATTACAGAGATATTACTGTGCCCCAGCCAATCATTTGGTCTAGCTAAATTTTAATAATGAATGAGAGATAATAGAGTCATTAATCGCAATGTAGAAATAACCATAACAAAAATTACTAAAAGACTAAGAAGCAACTCAGAAGTAGATTTATTGAAAAACAGGACATTTCTAGGTATTTCCCTACGTTACTTTTTAATTCAGTGGCTTCACATCTGAATTTCGGACTTTATTCTAAATATGTTTGCTTTAGGGTCTATACCAGCAGAGTTACGTACCTAAGATACAATTACAAATAAGCTAACTTCCCTAATTTCTGTTGACCTCATTTTTCCCCTAAATCAATATTCTTCAGAAATGTAAGTGACTAATCATTTCTAAGGACCTTACATATATTAAAATGTATATGCAAATGTTTTCATGCATATATATCCATACAATGTATTTAAAGTATAGAGTATCAACATCAGTGTTTAAATTTCCCTGAAAATTCCCATTTTTCAGAATATGAGAATATTTTACAATAGTTCCTTCTTTTAGTCATTGGTTGATATATTTAACCATATAGCTTTGCCTTTTGAAATTCTGCATAATATGTAGTAACCTGGGAGCAGAGTAGACTTGACCTTGGTGATGTTGATGGGCCTACTTCCAGATATAAGTGCATATCAACAAGGAAGCCTAGGCAGGATTGCTGGCATCCTCTTCCCTTCCTCTGAGGCAAAGAAGATTCCAGAGCTCCACAGGAGGTCCCTGAGAGGTCTGGCTTCTCATGTTGTTATGGGAACTGTTTATTACAAAGGAAAGCCAGAAGTGACAGTTTCTGAATTCAAAGGGAGGCAGATATGCTGTTTGCCAGCCAGGTATGGAAATTTGTTTACTGCCTTACTTGGAATTGGAAGATGTTAGCAAAGGTGAGAAGTACTTATTTTCCTTGAAGAAAAGTAGAAGTACCAGTTGGGAGTCAAAATGGTGCCATTTCTTTTCTACTTACACAGAACCATGAATGAATTATTTATTGCAATGCAGGGGAGTAATGGACCGTGTATTGCTCAGAAGGGCATTATGCACTTGGAGACATTCAATAGAGATGCTCCAGTTTCTCTCACCAACTATGCTTCAGACTGACTTTCTTAAGACTCTAGAATACCTCTCCTGATCCCCTTCTCTGCCTTGTTTTCCACGTTTCTCTTCATCTGTGGAAAATCTCTCCTGACCCACTCATTATGCTACTTCATTTCTTCCTTCACTCCTACCCTCAAAACCAAATCTTATTCTCCAGTTTTAATGAGATGTAATTTATATACAGCATTGTCTAAGTTTATGGTGTATATAGAATAGTGATTTGACTTAACATATATCATGCAATGATCACCACAATAAGTTTAGTTAACATCCATATTTCCAATAAATACATTTTTTTCCTTGTGATGAGAACTCCTAGGATCTACTCTCCAAATGACTTCCCTATATACCATACAGCATTGTTAACTATAATCAACATTGAAGTGTACCTTATATCCCTGGTGCTTATTTAGAACCAGAATTTCATTCTTTTTGATCACCTTTATCCACCCCCTACCTCTTGCAACCACAAATCTGATGTCTCTGTTTATAAGTTGGAAACCCCAGGTTGTTTGTTTGTTTTACAGAGCTTTTGACAGCAGAAAGCAAACAAGATTTATTTATTTTTTATTTATTTGTTATTATTACTACTATTTTTTACCAGAGCCCAGCTCAAACGACAACCTACTTCTGTGTGACTCTCTCCAAATCAACTTCTTTATCTTACTTGGATGAAAATTTTCCTGATGTGATCAATTTTGCTTTCTGCAGAGCATCTGCAGAACATCATGGTATTGCTTCTATCCAAATCTAATATTTACAATTTTGAAAGGGATGGATTTGCTTCGTCAGGTCAGACAATAATGTTTAGTTCATGGAATTCATGGTGAGAAATTGAATTCATTAATAAGCAATGACTACCTCTGAAACAATAGAAATGTACAGCAGACTTCAAATAGTAGTAGAGGATCAGCAGGCTGTTCATATTTATTTGATGCCATCCATTTATACTTCTTCCATAATAAAACTGACAATTAGAATTCATACCATAAAATACTAAAATGTGACATTTTTCAACTAAGTCCAAGTGTTGAAACAAATATTTGTCATCTATAATGCTTTCTGTGTGCACATCCTCATCTCTTACTTGCTGCCATTAGTATGACCCATCTTTAGAGTCAGAATTATTGAAGGGTTCTATCAGGACCCAACCTGAAACCAAGAGTCTGACACTTAACCCACTGAGCCACTAGGCGCCCTTATTCAAAACTTTTTAAAATGAGCTTATACTATATTCCAGATACTGTATAAGTCACTGAAAACACAACAGTGAACATCTCTGTTTCTCATGGAACTTGGATTATGATGGGAAAAACGCAAAAGACATAAAACAAACAAGGAAAGAAATATTTAGGAGTTGCCAGAAAATGATCACTGCATGTGCTGTGAAGGAAATAAAACAGCCAATGTCAGTCAAAGAAAATGTAGCTACTTGAGATGTGGAAGCTGGGAAAAGCCTCTAAAGACTGCTTTGGCTTTCATGTGGGGAATTGTACATGAGAATATCCAGAAACAGAACTCGCAGAGCTACTGCAATAGTCCAAGCAAGAGACCTTAGTGGCATGATCAGGGTAGCAGAGGTGTCAGAAATATTGACAAATGTCTATCAAAGAGCCAGTAGGATTTTCTCGCTGGCTGAATATGGGGACAAAGAAGTCAAGGAAAATGTTGAGGGTTTTTCCTGCGAGAGAGATTCTAGTATAATGGGGTGGGAATGGCTAGGAGAGGAGAAAATTGGGAGGTTGGGGGTACAAATCAAGAGTTCCTCATTGGGGGTACCTGGGTGGCTCTGTGAGTTAAGCATCCCATTCTTGATTTTGGCTCTTGTCATGATTTCAGGGTCATGGATTCAAGCCTCACATGGGGCTCCATGCTCAGTGGAGGTTCTCTCTTGTCTTCCCCCTCTGCCCCTAACTGGCTGAGCCACCCAGGCACCTCTGGTGTTGACTTCTTAGAGCATTTTATACTCTTAATCACTCCCTCCTCTTCTTTTTATTTTCATGACACAGCATCCTGATGATTCTTCTCTTACTTCTCTTGCTGTACGCTCACAGTTTCTTTTGCAGGATAATTCACTCCTACCTAGTCATTAATGTTTGAAGTCTCTCATCTTGGCTTTTTCTCATCTCATTCCATTCTTTGTCCCTAAAAGATCTCATCTAAGTCCAGGACGTCAATTATTAGGGCATCAAATGCCAATGACTCACAATATTATATGCATATCCAAAGATCATCTAATATCTTTAAATCCAGATATACAACTCTCCTCCCTTCTTGCCTGTTTGAATGGCCTGATATCACTCAAACTTGGTGTAGTCAAAATTCAACTTTCTTCAGTGTTGCCTAGTTTAATGAGCAACCCTGGCATGCATTCAGTTATAGAATTGTCCTTGGATTCCCCACCCTTCACCTCCAGAACTAGCCAAGCCATTGCCCAAATTTTTCAACTTCACCTGCAAAATATTTATTGGGTCCATCTACTTGTTTTCATTATCTCTACTACCATCTCCAAACTGTCTTTCTTTCATGCCGTACTTGTCCCCACAGTCCATTATTCCCATGGCAGTCCAAATAACATTTTTAAAGGACAAATCTGATTCTAGTAGAGGACTTAGCACTATGGGAAAGGTTTCTTAGCCATCTTAGGGGAAAAACAAAATCTTCATGGTGGTACTGCATGGTCTAGTTACTGGTTATCTTTCCAGCTTTTGAGTCCCACTTCTCCCTCCTTTTCATTCTCTTTCCTCCAGCCCTATTGGCTCCTTCTGGACCTCTAACAAGCTTCTCTTTTTCCCACCAACAGAATTTTACACAGGTTCATCCTTCTTTTTCTAAACCTCCCTCTCATCCCATCTAGTTCTTTCCTACCCATCTTTTAGATCTTAAGCCGTGCAAGTTTCATGCGCTTTAGGAAAGCCTTTCTCAGAATCCCCCATTCCCGATGAGGTCATATTTCTTTATTATCTCTTTCCATAGAGCTATTTTCCTACTTCCTTTGTACTTACTTATTTCATCGCTAGATGTCTTTAGATGTTCCTTACTGTGCTTATTTGATAGTGGTCTGTCTATTGCCCTAGAATGTAGGCTCCATTAAAACAGAGAAGCCCTATACTCACTACTGAATCTCAAGCATCTATTCCAATGCTTAGCACATAGAATGTACTTATTTTTAAAAAACTTCTGAATAAATGAAGGGACCCTGGAGTAAGTGTTTTGAATAATGGAGGAGGATTTTTTTTTCAACATGAGTATTTTCTGAACCTCTGTATTAATTTCATAAAATCATCATTGTGAGAGGAAACAATTTTTTTTAGAAAGAGATGTTAATACTGATTGTTAGAAGCTTATGTGATATCTTTGGGCTTCCCTAATATAAGAACTGACACCTGCTTTATGAGATCTATAAAAGTCAGCTAAAATAGCAGCAAAACATTCAACAAAACCTGACCCAATTACCTCTTTCCTGACCTCTTAGGTTATATATACTTAGCCTAATTGTCTCTGTAATTGTTCACTTTAGATACACTCATGATATGTTGACTACCACCCTTAAAGCCTTAAAAGGCTACATCCCTGGCCTCAGGGTCTCAACAAAGTGATCCATACAGGCTTCAGGAGTGGGAGGATAGAGAGGATGATTCTGTTCCCATCTAACAATCTGAATAAATATCATAATGTAGTGCACCAGAAAAAAACAATTATGAAATCTCCTCCTTCAGGTCTTGATCTTCAAAAGGTGCTCCATGAGCATTTTTTTTTTTTTGAGTCAAGATCTAATGATTCATAGGAAATACTATGTGGGCACACAAGGAATGAAATGCTTTGTCATCTAAAGAACCCACATGAACCTCCACAGGAGTGGAATGTGTTATTTACTAAGAACGTACTCGAAGCACTTTTCCTGCATTATTATGTCCTCGGGAAATTTTCACTAAATAAGTACTGTCATTCTCCTTTTCACATGTGGAAACCAAGTTTAAAGAGGCTAAATACTTCACCCAAGTAGCACACAGAGTTAGCAAGAACGAGCTGAACCCAGGGCACCTGACCACTACACCGTTAATGCCACTTGAGAGAAAGGAAATCAAGAGAGCAAGAAGCTGGACTCCTTATAACCGCAACTTTACTTCCAGAAAAGGCAGCGTAAATAATTGCCACTAAATTTAGAGTCAGAAAAAAATGGGTTTGAGTCTTCCTTCTAATCCTCATTAGCTTTGAATTAATCACTTAGGCTTCAAAGGTCACTTTCCTCAAATGTAAAGTGAGGCTAATAGTGTCCTTATTTCAAGATTGTAGTGTGGATTACCACATGACCTAATGACATCACATGACATCTGTGACATCATCAGTCTTGCCCTCATCACTTTGTGAACCACAAAATCATGGCTTAAGGAGGTAATGATATTAAATATTAGGTAGATGTATGTACCTACATATGCATATAACATATGTATCTATATACTTAAAGAAGAAAATGCTAGATTAAATCCAAATATCATTATTCATTATAGCAGTTCTCTCCTTGCCCAAAGAGAAAGCAAATTCCCCAGCCATTTGACCATCTGTGAAATTTTAAAGCTTCTACAATACACTTCACAAGTCCAATCTTTCTGTCCCCAAAGCCCACTCTCTTTGCCTGAAGTGTGCAGGCAGGCTGCACACACAGCCCCACAGTGTGGCTATGGGGAAGCAGCCACAAAAACACTTAGGGAAAAAGCATTCCGTCCAATCTCGAAAATTAATGTTAACTTCAGATGTTTAGATGTGAGTGGGGAAGGCCCTGATCTACTTCAGACAGGATCCAGTTATCGTACTTAATAACATAGTTGTAAATCTGAATAAAATTAAAAAGAGATCAAACTCTATAGACAAATGCTTTCACTAAATGCCCTCTCTTGTGATCTGAATACCAACTACTGTGTTGTATAGTCATTTATAAAGGGGCTTGGAGGTAGGCAATAGTGGGGGGAAGGGGTCATTAATTTCAGCCCACCCAGAAAGGTGTTAACTATGCCCCATCCTTCTGGCTAGATGATAATTAAGCCGCCTCTTTTGTGCCTCCCTAGAGGAGGCATATATACTGTATTACTCTACAACACAGTTAGTGCGATGCAATTGCAGTGAATCAAATCTTGTTTATCCTAAGGACGGGGCGGGCTCACCCAGCTAGGGGTTTTATTTTTAATTGGGGTTCACAGCAGAGTGAACACCCTCTTCGCTGAAAATTCTGGATGGCTCTGGGGCATGTTCAGTTAACTCCCTCCCTGCCAATCGCTAACACCACTCTCAGGGATTGTTAAGTAGCATCCATAAAAACTGTTTCTATCACAAAAGGTCTGGCACACTTCTCATGTGAATTTTCAAGTCTTTCCAAAGAGTCTTTGGTGTCTCTAGGAGCCCGATTAGTCTCCACATGTCACTTTGACAATTTTGGATCATATATCAGTTGTTAGGGTCTATATCTATGTTAGGTATTTTCACGTTCACTTTGCATACTGTGGTCCTTGAAGCCTAGAGATGCTCCAGTGAGTTGTCAGGTGAAAGATGTCAGTTAATTAGAAAGCAAAGCATAGTTTCCTCCCACTCACTTGGTCAGGAGACCATGAACCCTGCACTGGTTTTGAGTGAAAAGAGAAAGCATGTCATAGATTTCATTTAATTTTGACTGAAGCCAGTCTGGCCCTTTGGAAGTTGCCAAGTGATTATAGTTTGGAACTGGTGGGTAATGTTTACTTTGAGCCTAAGAACAATGATATGCAGGAGCAGGACCCAAGCAGAACCATGGTTAGGGAGACCTCTGCTTTGTAGTAATCTAGGATGTTACCCAGTACACAGAGGCTACGCCAGTTACACAGAGGTTCTTGATACTCCTCTACTGAATGGCCCATAGGTGATATGCCAGGGTGGGCAAAGCATAGGCTTTGAGATCAGATCTGATGCAGTTTAACTTTCTGAAACTGAGTTTCATCATGTGATAAAAATGAAGGTAAAGTATACATCTCGCTGGTTTACAGTGATGACCCAAATAAATAATTAATGGAAAAGGCCTGGGCACCTAGCAGGCACTTGGTTCATATCATTATTTTTTCATAGTTCTCTTTCCATACACGAACACACGCATCTCACTTGTCTGCAAGTATCAAGAGGGGAGAGGTGTGACAAAATCATCTCTCTTAGACCCCCAGTAAGGGACTCAATGAATGTTTGTTGAATTAATGCTAACGTGCTCAGTGAGGTCTAAATAGTCTTTCACCAGGAAAAAGAAACGGCCAGACTGCATCTTATACTGTGAGCAGTAGTCCAAAGCTAGAGCAGGGGTGGCCACTCAGTATCAAACAGACCATGATGAATTTGCCTCAGAGTTTAAAGGGTTAAGTGAGCAGCTGACAGAGAAATGTAGAGGACTTATCAGGATGGAGATAGGTCATGGGCTGTGAATCCAAGGATTTGGGTAGGGCCAAAAGAGTTGGGTGGTTGTTCTCTGGAAGAAAAATGTAAAGAAAACTTTTAGAGGCTAAGGCAGAATAAAACGAAGCTCACAAGGAGCCCTGGTGGGAAACGTGCACTTGAAGTACATGCAATATCATGTTCTACATCTCCAAGAGAAGATGATAGTGGGGTGCCCAAGAAAGAATGGATTCACTGGCAAGAGACTCAATCCTTTGACAATTCAGACCAGGTTCAGTGTGTTGGGGAGGTGTTTCCATAAATGGCTGAGACATATACTGGGAGACAGTCAACCAGACTGAAGTAGATGGACTCTAGGACCCTCACTCCCCACACTCAACCCCTTTTCAATCAGCCCGACCCATGTCCCCTGTGTCCCCTTAAAAACTGGTATTCTGTATCGATTTGCATTAGGGCAAAAAGGAAAGATTTTGGAGAAAACAGATCATCGAAATGTCTAGAAATGAATAAAGAATGTACATCTCTGCCACAAAGATGATGAGGTTTAAATTCACAACTTGACACTTTAAGAAATTAAATTCTTGAACTAACCTTGGTGGATTTCAGAATATGTTACATTTGAGCAAAACATCAACAACCACAAAACCTCCTAGGAGAGAGGAGTGGAAAGGCTAATTCAAATCTCTGGGTTGGTGCTTCTTTGGGGAATGTGCTACCTGACACTGGGCATAAATATTTCAGATGCTGGAGAGAAACCTGTGTGTCACACAGTGAGAGAGCAACACGACATCTCCCAGCCCTGTGTTCGTAGAAAGGCACCAGGAAAGGGGGAATGGGAGAGACTGCCCTATGGCAAGCTCATAATTTAATTGACACCAAGCAAATGGAAGAACATATGTAGAGCAAAGCAGAATTTAGGAGAAATTAACAGAGATAAATGTAAAGGAAATTTAAGAATTGCTTTTACAAATAGTATGCAATAAGCTTGCTTTGCTGACAGAAGATACTTAGGTGCCTTAACAACAACGTTGCGACCCAATGTCTTTTAAATATTACACGTGACTTAACATCTTTTAAATTTTACTTCTTCTATTGTACTAAAGTGAAGCAACAACAAAAGGACAATGAATATCCCAAATAACAATTAGAATACTTTTGAGGACGTTGAAATCTCTACTTTATTCAGTGTTACAGTCTCTTCAAGTTCTACCTACATATCTAAATATAAGTAAAATTGAGTCTAACACTGTCTTTGGATAAGCAGGAAAAAATATATGTGTGTGTGTCCATCCTCTGTAAGCTAGACAGTGATTGCCATCTTGCTCAAGTTAGACACAGACTGTTTGCAGGGCAAGTTTCAGGTAAATGTAGGCCAGAGAGAAAACAATGCTTTCCTTAAAAAAATAATAATAATAATTGTAAAAGTAGTCTTTATATTCAGCCCTCATATTCTCTGGAACTAGCACAGTTTATAGCATATAATAGTTTTTTCAAACCATGTTTTTAAATTGTAAGTTGTATATACCATAAAAACTACCATCTTAACGCTTTTTAAGCGTACAGTTCAGTGACATTAGGTACATTCACAATATTATACAACCATCACCACCATCCATCTCTGGAACTCTTTTCATCTGGAAAAACTGAAGCTCTATGCCGAGGCGATCTTTAGCTCCCCATCCCCCCACCTCCTGCTCCTGCCTGTCACCATTCTACTTTCCATTTCTGTGACTCTGACGAGTCTAGGACCTCAAAGAAGTAGAATCACACAGTATTTGTCCTTTTGTGTCTGGGTGACTTCATTTAGCAGAAAATTCTCAAGATTCATCCACCTTGTAGCCTGTATCTGAATTCCCTTCCTCTTTAAGATTAAATTATATCCCATCGTAGGTACACACCACATTTTGATTATCCATTCATAGGTCTGTGGCCATGTGGTTGTCAGGCATGTTTTGAATTAATGAAGAGATGAACTAATGGATGGATGCGAGACAGGAGAAATTAATAAATGAGTGAATGAGTGAAGTGGTAAAAACTTATACACTGGAGAGACAGACAGAGTCAGATAAAGACCTGGACTAGCACTCCCAGCTTTGCAAATCTGGGTAAAGGACTACACCTCCCTCAATCTCACTTCCACGTTTGTAAGGGAGGGAGAGGATTCAGGTAGAAAGCTAGTCAACACAGAGCCTTCAGAAAGTGTAGGTCATCTTCCCTTTGCCACGCACCGGGACCAACTGGGGTGGCCTTTCTCCCCTCAGCCATTCACAGTGAGATGAAGACAGACCTGGCCCTGTTGATCTCACGTTCTGCAACAGAGAATGAAGCCACCTAAAATCCCAGATTACACTACGCCCTCTTAAAATTCTTTCCCCCACCTTGAGAAGAAAAGTAACCTGAACCATTTGCACCCAATAAGATCTCATTCATCAAACCACATACACCAGTCTTTATCTGTTACTTGACAATGCAGTGGTGAGGAAGGATGATCTCAGGTGAAAAGACCAAAACTCCTAGATTTATACCTTTGAGGAAACCCTTGCAATCTCCTATCTTAACACCAGAAAAGTCAAGGAGACCGTTCAAAGCTTACACAGCAAACTGACCTTATCCAGGGAGTTTTTAAATACCACCTTATTTCTTAGGATGTGCGTTTGTCCTGATCTTGAAGGTATTCTATGTCAGGCAAGATGGTCTTTGTGAAACCTATGTCTGTGCCTATCTGAATAACTGAACCTACTGTCTCTCCCTCTTGCCCCCCAAGGGCACTCCAGCAGTTGAGGAGAGGCCAAAGCAGGCACCATCTTCCTGTGAATCAAGATGGTGCCTCTCTCCCAAGAGGAGTGGACAAGTCAAGTGCTTTGGGCCCACTTTCCAGTCATCCTGGGAACCTCTGGGAAAGGCAGAGGGGCCAGCTACCTCAGTTTCCAAATACGTCACAAAAAGTACAGGCCTTTTGTGCAACAAGTGCCCCACTGTACATAGATGAAAGATGCTCTAAGAGTGGCCATATTTCTTTTTATTATTACTTTGTCATCAGTGATTACCAAAGCCCTCAAGTGCTTGACGTGGTTGCCTAGAAGCAGCAGTTCACAGTCCCTGCTTGAAAGGGGTTGACAGTATGTAAGTAGTTAACCCTTGCCCTGCTGAGGAGCCCAATGTGATCACACACTATAAACATTCTCTCGGAGCGGTGAGCAAAGAGGAGCAGCTATTTCTGCTCACGGGTGCCATGCAAGAGGTCAGCTCCACCTAAAAATCAAAGCCCACCAGGTATGATAGGTGAAAGCCCTGTGGAGAAAATAAAACTGGAGCTACAAAGCTGATCTTAGTTCACAGGCAGTTTTAAAAATTGGCCCCCTCTTTTGAAAGGCTGGTTGGTTATAATGGTGCCCTTTTGCAAATTCCCTCTCCTCTGGGTAGTGACCAAACCCACCACGATCCTTGCGACCCCCTTACACTGGGGTTGCAGAATACTTGAGATTCAGCCTCATTCATTCTTGCTGCAGAGGCTGGACCCCCAGACCTTGGGTTTTCTTTCGTCCAAAAATCTAGCCATTGCTTATGGCCAAATAGCACCAAGGCTTTTATTTTTTTTAATTCATATTTTTAAATCTAGGTAATGCCCAAAACACAAAAATCATAACCACCACCCCCCAGTACACATGCACCATACCTGATTGGTTGAATTTACCTCCCCTCTGATTAGCTAACATCAAGGAAGTTGACCATAAACTCTATTTTCCGCTATTGATTAAACATTAAATAAGAGGAACTTGAGTATTATAAAAAGATTGTAGAAGAATGACCAAACCAGAGAGCAAATTTGCTTTTCCTCGAACCAGATGATGACTAGAGCTTTATAGATGTGAGGGTGAAAGATTTACATGTATATGCATACATATATGCATACACACACACATGTATACATGTGTGTGTGTATTTTTTTTTCCTTTTGGATTTGGCAGCCTAATGTTAAAAATGAAATATTCAGCTCTTTGGGGGTGGATGATTTTCAGCAAAAGGGTTTATAATTTAGTAATTGGAGAAATAAAAGACGCCTTTCCAACATGGCATTAAAACTCTCTAATAAAATAGAGAAAATGAAGGTCTAACATGACAGTCTTTATCAAAGTGTTTATAGAGACATTATATGTTCTCGTAATTGTTTAGCCAGTGAATTAATGAATCCTCTCTGTAAGTCTCCATTTGAAATGATTTCGATGGTGTCTGCTGCTCGGCTGCTTTGGAAAAGCCTGTTGTCTGCAGCTCCGGAGAAGGGCCTTGAACCCTGCCATTCAAACCCTTTCAGCCCATCAGCTGAGTCTAATTGCCAGAAAGCACACGAGACCTCAGAGCCTGATTGTTCCTCCACCT
Organism: Canis lupus familiaris; assembly: GCF_011100685.1. Classification (NCBI taxonomy): domain Eukaryota; kingdom Metazoa; phylum Chordata; class Mammalia; order Carnivora; family Canidae; genus Canis; species Canis lupus. The sequence continues at coordinate 43,799,436 of NC_049224.1, forward strand.
CCTTTGAGGTTTGGAGGCATGAAAAGCAAAAGAAAAAAAAAGCTCCCTTTTGATCTTCTGTTCCTTTCTCTCTCTCTCTCCCTCTCCCTCTCTCTTCCTTTTTTTGTCTGCCCACTCCTACTCTGAGAATGACACATTTCTTTATAAGGCTGCTTCTCCTTCTTATAAGGACAATAATTAATAAGGCCTTTATAAAATGAGGCTTGAATTGGTGTCACCTCGGGGGTGGTCTGGGGCTCTGAAGTGAAACCTCGGTGGGCCTCGGCCTTGTCTGGCCTCTGCACAGGTCAGGTTTAAATACTCTGACCCCAATTTTGAGTCTCTTTCCCTAATGAGGCGATTCGCACAAGGATACAAAATTATACGAGCAGGGGAAAGAAGACAAAAGAGCCAAGGTGTAGTTGACACCACACTAGCCACATTTTATTATTATCTTTGTGCCTGTGACATCACAGCTGTGGATGTCCTTAAAGCTCAGAGCTCTCTCTTGGTTCCCATGGTAAGCTTTCTGGAATGTCTTCACAGACCCCCGTGAGCTGCCTGCCGCTTGACAAGCTCCGAAAGAAGTGGCCTGCTAGAGCTGGTGACCAGTTGCCACTGCCTTCTCTGGCGCCGTGAGCATTACCAGAGGGGCTTTCTGAGTTTCTGCACCACCAGTTTCTGTCAACTGCTTAGATAAAACTGCCTCATTTGTATCCATATAATTTTATGGGTGCATCCTGTTGATGTCAAGAGTTTGCTACGTTTTTCTGAGCATGTTATCTGTCCCCAGTTTGGCTAAAAGCAGGTTGGTTTTGAATGAACAGGATGGGAACAAATCTGTTGCCAAAACGTCCAAAAGGCTTTCACTATAACCAAGTAGCCTTGGTAAATTATGTGTATATTTTGTCCTAGAGTTACTAATAATAGGATAGATGACCTGTACGGATTGTGGTTTTTTTGGCTTATCACATTTTTTTTTTTTTTTTTACAAATAAAATGATGTGATGAAGGGAAAAGAAGAGAGATAGTAAATCGGGAGTTATAATAGGAGATATATACTTTTTTAATCCTTTGCAATAGGACTTCTTACCACATCGGATACATGCTGATCAATTTGGGGGTGGTGGGTTCTATCCAGAAAAAAAAAATAGAAAGAAACCTACATTGAGAGAATCCGATGGAAATTTGATGTACCAAGACATGCCAAAAAGACTACTGAGTCCAGAAAAAAAAAAAAAGTGTTGCAAAATGAACATTATAAATTCAGTTATATGAATTGAAATAAAGTAAGATGTTTTCATTGTAAAACAATGTTTTTCTTCTTTGTTAAATGGGTAGATCTCTTTCATTTCTGCTCATAAAGAATGGTACAAAATACTTTAAGATGTACTACAGCAAAATAATAACCATCCCCAAAGAATCACCACACATTGACTTTCTACAAAATGGGTAATTAAATAAGACCACTGTCTCTGAGTAATGAAGGAAAGAAAATTGTTATCATAATAGTAGATTTTCTTATGACATAGCTGATCCATAATAGCCTTCATCTAATAGGAAGTGTGGGTTATTGGTGTGCTCCGGTTAAATTGCTTTCATTTCAGAATTTTGTTCACTGGTGCAACAGAGGTTGAGGAATTGTTTTGAGGCTCAGGCAAAAAGAAGTGTCATTGAACTTAAGGAAAAAATCCTTTAAGAAAAAGGAATATAAAATGGTAAAAGAGAGAGGTAAACAGGAGAAGCAGAGGTCTCTGCCTCCCAGAACCAGGATAGGAGTGAAATTCTCAGTTCCCTAAGTAACTGGGCCATGTGAAAAGTTCTGGCCAATGAGTTGTGATGCGTGTCACTTCCAGATCAAGCATTTCACTGCCAGAAACATGGGGAGATTTTCCCTCTGGTGGGATAACTGACCACAGTTGAGGTGATAATTCTCCGTCAATCTGGGTCTTCTAAGAGTAGAGCATCTGTGTGACACCACAGGGACTTTCGTTGCTTCAAGCCACTGAGATTTCAGGACTGTGAAACTCAGACTCAGACTAACCTGTATATTCTGGTTGATATTGGACAAATCCCACCCAGTTGAGCTGAGACAGGTACAGTGTCTTATCTTGAGAAGCAGCAACAAAAAGATGTGAATGATGCCATAGGTAGTTTAACTTTCCTACAGTTCAAACTCGGTGATCCTCATTAAGAGCCATTTAAGTATGTGTCCCCTTAAGCTTTGTGAAGGATATATAATTACATTAGAAGATAGAGAAGTATCAAAGAGCAGGAAATGAAAAAAATAAATGCCAATAGTATTTTTTGAGAAGTTTTTTTGTTGTTGTTCTTTTTGTTTTGTTTTGCTTTCAGGAAACATTGCACTTGAAGTTGTAAGGATGAACATATCTGCTTAACCGTTTGGTGCTTTGGTTAGTAAAACAGAAATCAGCAGTTATAAATTTAAATATCTGGATAGGATCTATCAGGTGACACACATTTATGAATTGTGAACCAGGAAAGTATAAACCAGTAGAGAAGAGGTGATGTCCATGGCAGCTGTAAAGACCTGCCATGCCTAAAGGTATTCAAAATAAAAGAATAACAATGGCAATTACAATAATAATAAATAACAGCAACAACAATGGAATTTAACTTTGGATCAGCCAAACCTGTGGTCTAAATTCAGCCCTTCTGACACCAGTTTTTTACCCCTGGGGAGATTGTGTCTTTGAACTGATAGCACTTTCCAGACACTCTCAAGAGCTTCAAATACACATCACAGAATCCTTCAACAAAATAACTTTTTATAATGATATTCTTTTACAGTGGGAAGATTCTCCTGATTGGTGATTCATTCTGGCTGATGTGTGAGATCTGAAATGATAGTTTCAAACAGATTGTTGTCAAATAGACCTGGACTTTGATTCCAAGCTCTGCCATTTAGACTCATGTGACTTTTGTCACTGAACCTTTCTGAGCCCCATTTTTCTCCTGTGTAATGATGGGGAAGAGGGTGCACCAAGGCTCAGCAGAGCAATAACGATACAGTTAAGGAGTAGATGTCAGTAGGGTACAGGTCAGTGGCTCAAGCATTATACCAGAATCCCTAAGTCTGGGGCTTACAGCTTGCCTGGCTGAGAATCAGAGTCAAAGATACACAGATTCAAGTGGAAGAGAAACAGCGAAAAACTGGAAGGGGTGTTGGCCATGCACAGACTACTAGAACCTTCTGGAGCTATGCAGCTGAGGATAACACTTTCTTCTGTGCTGTTCCTGGGCCTTACAGATCAGAAAAAAAATTATCTTCTGATTGAAAAGTCAAGTCTTTGGGATCACAGTTGGTTTGCATCCCCCTCCTTAGATGATCTGGGGAAAGAGCAATTTTCAAGGATCAAGCCCCTTGTTCTGGCTTTTTCATCATGTGCAGAGCAACTGGAAAGGAGCCTGACCTTTGACCTTATTAGCCAGGCACCAACCTATGAGCCACCAGCTGCACTCCGAGTCCATGGGCAGTCACACCAGATATTTGCCTCATCATTATCTACCATCCTATTCTTTGCCAATCATTTATCCATGTTGTTTCTGTGTTAGTTGTTATTTTAGGCTACATAAAGGCTCATTGAAATAATAGGAGTCTGAAAATAAATTGTGTTTTTAGGATAACTCTTTATGTTTGCTGTCTTTGTTAAGTCTTACTTACTTTTATGATTTTTGGGGGTCAGAATTTCAACTTAACTTATCGTTTCCTGACTTGAGACCTGGATTCTTGAGCATATGTAGGAATCATCTAGGGATATGATTAAAATGCAGAATCTGATTCAGCAGGCCTAGGATGGGGGCTGAGATTCTGCATTTCTAGCAAGTGCCTGGATGATGGTGATACTACCTGTCCACAGACCAAACTCTGAACCATAGGAATTTAGATATGTTTTCTTTTTTTTTTTAGATATGTTTTCTTAATGTCTGTTAGCTTTATTTATCAAATCTGTAAGTGGGTTTAATAACAACCACCTTACAAGGTTTAGGGGAATATTAATACAAGTTAAAATATGGCCCATTTATAAATGGATATTAAGTGGGTAAAATACAAAACCCAAGATTATAGGACAAAGGAATACTTTGCTATGATAATCTAAGAAAGTACTCTGCAAAAAAATTGAATAGCCAAAGGGACTTTGGAAGAGTAGTACTTACTACCAAAAGACAGAGCAGATCTCACTATATGTCCCTTTAATGTTTCTCTTCACACAAGAATAGCAGGGAGAAAACAAGCCATTCTAAGAAACATGAGGCTACCACCACAACAACACCCAAAAGGAAGGACTGTGCCTCCTCAACAGCCAGCATCTGAAAGACCTACCAAAGTGGAAATAACTATTAGCTCTGTACAAAAACTGTGAAGACTGAACTTAGAATGATGAAAGAGAGATTGAAGATTCTAGAAGGGAACGTCAACATGGGGTTAAGAAAGTGGTCAGGCTAGGCTGGATCACTTGAGAAGAGGTCTGGATTGAAAACCAGGAATGCAGACCAAGAAATTGACAGATCAAATCAATGACTATAGGAATTTATTTAAAAAAATATTTTATTTATTTATTTGAAAGAGCCAGCAAGAAATAGAGAGCATGAGCATTGTGATGAGCAGAAGTATACTCCCCACTGAGCAGGGAGTCCAGTGCGGGGCTCGATCCTGGGATCCCAGGATCATGACCTGAGCTGAAAGCAGACACTTAAACAACTGAGCCACCCAGACATCTCATGACTATAGGAATTTTTGAAAAGTCAGTTTTTGGACTTTGGAAAGGTACATTCATGTAGTGTGGGCAGCCCCTACCTCCCCACTGTCATCCACCACAATATTTTTGGGTGAAATATATGGCTGATCACACTGAATAGGAAAAATAGAAACTGTACCAATAGCATCATGGTGGTATGCATCAAGTTCTGTCACCAAAGAAATCATGGAGAAATAAAACTTGGGGAGTTGGAGTTACAGATGAGGAATTATAGATCTTCTCTTTTTTGAGATGAGCTTGATAGTGATTACCAAAGCCAAACTGCAGCTGGGTCTGTTTGTTACTCAGCACTGCTCTCTCTCACTGACCCATCCATGTGAGTATGTTAACACTTCATTAACCTGTCAGTACATGTCATAGAAGAGTTTAGTCATTTTTTCCACTAAGTCTCTTTATTAAAGTTTAACCCCTTATGTCAAAATCTCTGTGCTTACTGAGACATGTGTCCTAAATATAACTTGGGAGACATGCCCCAGTAGAAAGGAAGTGAATCCCACAGTACTGGGCCACAGGAGCAGTAGCCTGAAAGGAACATGCCCTACTGCCACTCTGGGAGCCTCTGATGCCTTTTGTGAATTATCATGATGGCCTGGATGTGGTAAATGTTCTTGCAAAACAGCATGCCCTCCCTCCCTCTGCCACAGATGGTCTATTTCCCAATCTACTGCTAGCATAAGGGGAAACTTTCACCTTTCTATATACACCTGTCTGAGGCATATTTTGTATCTCCTATAATGAGGAAGGATTTTTTTTAGAAGATCACTTACTTCACTACTATAGACTCACTACTTGAAAACACCATTTCAATTTCTTGTGCTTGATTGTGATTTACTAATCTCATCTGAAATTTCCCCAAACTCTTTATGTATTTTATAGCTTTTTCTGGCTTGTTAGTTTAAAATCACATCCTTGTCTTTTATTTAAAAGGAATATTTTCCATTTTCTAATTTAGAGGACAGTTAATGGAATATTCCAGTTAAGATTTGGATGCTCTCCTTTTGGTACATTGCTGCCTAGGGGTGTGTGTGTGTGTGTGTGTGTGTGTGTGTGTGTGTATTTTTAAATATTTGTTTTTGATGTAAAATGCCAGGAAATGGATTGCCATGAGAATGTGTACAAAAGATCAGAGAGGTGTGAAGAACCAAGATTTTAAACCAACTTCTCTTGGTTCTATGTAAATTAATTCCCTAATGTAAGGTTACAACATTTATATATTTTTTTTAACAAAAAGAAATCTCCCTGGTGTCAAAGTACTAACTTTACAATTCTCTTTTCACCCTTGCCAACTCCCAGCAATGGTGTCAAATTTAATTAACTTGTGGCTTAACCACATTTACAGTGTTCCTGATCCAGTTTCTATTAAGCAAGTGATTCAAAGTGAGGGTCAAGGCTATTTTTCCCCCAAGTGAGTCACAAAAAGTACTTTGCTGTGTAGGTGGACATAAAATCAGTGAAAATATGCAAAGTCACTGAGTTCATAATGGATTCTCTTATTTAAAAAAAAAAAAGGGTTTCAAATGAGTTTTCTGTTTTTAATTTCCCAAATGAATGTAGAAGAAATGGCAATACGGTCATAGATTGGAAGAAAGTCCAACATTTGGTTCTCCTTTTTTTTTTCTCTAACTGTGCTTATTACCAATGTAGCAGAGATGATCCTGAACTCTAATTCCTGATTCTAATCCAGTTTTAAGTGGTTAGATAACAGTCTACTCTAATGAAAAGTTATCACTGTTTCATTCATTATGAAATCCTGTAAGAATGGTGAATATTGAATTTGAAACATTTAGTTTTGTTTAAGAAATTGACATGATGATGGTTAAGGTAAGATTCAGAGCTATTGCCAAAGTGTGTGTGTGTGTGTGTGTGTGTAGAGAGAGAGAGAGAGAGAGATTCACTTTTTATAAAAAAGGGAAAAAAATTCATCATTATGGTTGCCCTCACAAAAATAAAACTGCTTATGACAAAGAAAATCAAGTCACCTTCTTAATTTCTACCACTTTATACAGCATATATCTAAAATTTTCATCATAGTTCAGAAGAACGCTGTTGGGTTTCCCTTCAAATGACCTAAATTACGGCAGAGGTTATACTTGTAAAGGCCAGTACTCAAAGCAGACAAGTGCTTTTCAGAAGTAAAATTGTAGTAATTAAAAAAAACTTTCTGACTTCATTGTTTTCACAATACACACATGAATGAAGTTCAGAACTTGAAAAATTCTGTGTTATTCATATAGCAGTTTTGCTAGAAAAGTGGTTAAGGGAAAAACCAGAATAACTGCAAATAAAAATGCCACATATGGAAATGCCTTCTAATTATTTTTCTGATACAGAACCTGCATGCTGAAAAGAGACATGTTCTCATGATCTGTGTGTGAACAATACTTGGTCTTAAGGCTAGGTATCTGGAAGCCCACATGCTCACCCCCCTAGAGTAAACACAGAGCCCAAGAACGAGAGAAATCGCAATACCAAGTCCCTCCTTGTGAGGTCACCCACTGCTAATGAGCACTGTAATGAGCATAGAGATTCACACAGATTAGGCATCAGCCTGTTTCAATACTCACCCGCCAGGGTCCCCTCGAGGGAAGCTACTTAGACTAGAGCCTAATAAAGACATCTGTGCTTGTCTCCACTCAGATGCAGCTCCTAAAGAAACAACCATTTGTAAGATTCTTTTTTCACATGCCATCATGTTCTCACACATTAAAAAAAAAAAGTCAAAATGATTGTAGGTTAAAATGTTTGGACATTATATTCTCTGGGATGAACCATTATTTCTTTGATGACATAATTCTTTTTTAATCTCCTATGGATTCTTTATAAAATATGAAACAAATGCTTCTTCCCACTAAGTGGTATTGGAGCAGAGAGTAACTAACGTTCCCAGTCTCTAATTATACCCACAAATAGAAAATAAGACGGGACCTTGGTCCCACTGAAATATCCAGCCTTTGTAATACTGACTGAAATGTCAAACTCACCTTCAGACACTCAGAAAGCATTGCCTTAATTGTTCTATAAAATCAGAGAGCAAATTTGTTTGTATTCTGATGTTTAGGAAAAGACAAAGTGCGCTTTAGTCTTATTTCATAGGAGGGTTATCTAGGAGTCTCATCATAAAACATATACTTTTTAAAATATTGATACGCAGATATGCAAGGGTATGTGCAAATATACACAGAATTTGTTCCAATGGCATCACATACTTATTTAACTGGGATTAATATTATCCCATATGCTACAGCCATTGTTATTTGAAATGGAGAAGTCGGTGCACTTGGATTTACATCCAATGGTCAGCCATCAGAGGAGGGAGAGCAAATAGTACAATTCACCAGCTCTGATCCCTGCTCTGGGGGTGGGGAGAGTAGACATGTCAACAAATTAATAAATAAAAAATCTGAGCAAAACAGATTCCTCTTTTTAAGGCTCTACTCAGCAATGTTAGGTACAAAATTAACATTTATGTCTGACTCCAAAAATGTTATCACTAAAGGCACTAATGCCTTCACATATTTACCAACCCTTTGTGTTGTCCATTTTCTTTAATCTCATTATTTTAATTCATATTGTAGCATCTTGTGGTAATTTTGCTTTTCATGAGCACCTTTTAATGTGCCTATTCTTTTGTCCTATTTTTATTGGATTATTGAATTATTGTCCCTTTTCTTGAATTGTAAGTTTTCTTTATCCAATCTGAATATGAGACGTTTACAGAGACATACTTTCCAAATTCTTCCTCATGGTCTCTGGTTTTTTCTTTTCATTTTCTTAATGATGTCTTTCTAAGAGAACAAGCAGTTCTATTTTAATAGTTTGCTCTTGTCACAGAAACAACTAGAAAAAGGACGTAAGCTCTGAATAAAGCTTACTAACTCCACATACTGAATGGAAATTTAACAAAAAAGATGGGAATTTTGTTGAGACAAGCCAATTCCTTGAGGATTTTACCCCTAGCCCATTGTCTGTTGCATTAATAATACTCATGCCATATTTCTTGGTGATTTCAGTATTTATGTAGTTTATGACAGAATTAACATAACTTAATTCTCCTTTTATCTGCTTTTCTCCTAGTCCAATGGATTCACCTTCTCAAAACTCTGTCCCAAGCCCTCCATGTCTCCTTGACTCATGAACTAAAAAGAGCACCAGGCTCAGCTTTGTGTCTCTTTCTCTCTCTTTTTTTCTCACTCCCCAGGGAAAAGCAGTTACTCATTTGAACTTAATACTACTTAAAAAAAATATGACTCCCAAATCTCCTCCTCATTATTCATATAATTTCCAGGCAGAAAAGCAATTAAACTTATCAAGCAAAGTTTGGACATTCCATGGGTCTAAGTCCAGAATGTAATGAGGACTTTTATAATAGGCTACATAACAGACCCCAAAGATATCAGGTTCTAATTCCTATTATGTTATTTTAAAAGTTAATCACTAGACAAATGTGATTAAATTGAGACCTTGAGATGGAAAGATGATCCTGGATTATCTAGTTGACTTTAACTATGATCACAAGAGTCCTTATAAGAGAAAGGCAGAGAGGTATCTGGACACACATGAAGGATAATGTAATATAAAAATACAGCCGGCGATCGGAGTAATGTGACCAAGCCAAAGAATATCAAAAGTCACCAGAAGCTGGGAGATGCAAGGATTATCTTCTCGAATCTCAAGAAACATTACAGACTTGGAAATAGCTTAATTTAAATCTAGTGAGGGATCCCTGGGTGGCGCAGCGGTTTGGCGCCTGCCTTTGGCCCAGGGCGCGATCCTGGAGACCCGGGATCGAATCCCACATCGGGCTCCCGGTGCATGGAGCCTGCTTCTCCCTCTGCCTGTGTCTCTGCCTCTCTCTCTCTCTCTCTGTGTGACTGTCATAAATAAATAAAAAAAATATTAAAAAAAAAAAAATAAAATAAATCTAGTGATACTTATTTGGGGCTTTTAAACATAAGAATTGTAGGAGAATATATTTGTTATCTCAAGCCACCCAGTTTGTGATAAGTTGTTACAGCAGCCACAGAAAGCTGATACAACTTACCCTGGGTTTGTGTTGGCACAGCAATGATTGGGCACAGATGGGGATGTCCAGTTGGACTGATTAACAATTCCCTGATTAACAGTAATGATGTTAATAAAAATTATAGATTACCCTAGAATATCAGGATGAGGAATTCTCAAACTGCAGGCTGGTATTGATTTCATTGGGGGCATAATAATGTTCTAGATATATGTATCTTTCGATAGTACATCTTCTCTCTAAAGATAAGATCAATACATATGATTGCACACATATGATGACCATAATGTCACACTTCCTTTTACAACAGCAATATAGTAATCTCAGTGTTGCTGTCATGTTTTTATTAAATAGTAAGACAGTACATTTCAGGCTTGTTGTCTCCAAGTATAGGCCTATATGAGAATATAGGATCCAGATCCACCAAAGTAACATAAATTCAACATGACAACCTATAAACAGAACTTCAAAGTACTGTGAAATTAATAAGTAAATGCAATGAGTATCTACATTCCAGAAGAATAAATTCAAAGTAATCTACAAAAAATAAAGTATGAAATGAGGCCATGTGAATTGATAACAAGTGATCCAGGGTAGGCATCCAGAAACCTGAGATTCTCCTTTGAGTTTTGGATACTTGTTGTGTCACTTTGAACTTGCCCTTTAACAACTCTGGGACATATATCTCCCTCACCTAGAAAACTCAATCTTAACTACAAATATTTCCAAATCAAACAATGTATTATTTTTACAATTTCTTGTGCCTATTGCTTTCAAGATGTATTTTCTTCATAAATGAACTTTATTTCAGCACCACACAGTCAGGAAGGGGTACCTTGCATTTCTTTCTTGCTGGCCTTTCTACCTTTGGCCAAAGTTGAGCTCAGATGCCTACCTTGCAGAGAAAGCAGGATCCCATTGGATTATCTTGTTTCCCAGGGACTCAGTAACACTACACTTGGTTCTACTGTTCACATGGATCTCAGAGGAACAAGATCTTTCTTTCCTAGTTTTTAGCTACTGTAGAACTCTCACATTGAATTTCTTCCCCATCCCTTGGCAGAACTTAGGTTCAGAGACAGAATAATGTTTGTAAGAGTTAATTGGATAGGATAACTATACTCCATTTTTGTTAAAGTCAGCACTGAGATTTAAGCCACCTACCTCTGACATCAGATCCTTTTTTAAAAAGTTCATTTAGTAACATATGTTTACCAATGCACTTCTGTTTAGTTCTAGTATTCATGTTAGGTCCTTGACCAAGTCCACACTTCTGATAGAAAGGAAAAACCACCATCAGCATCAATGATTAAGACACTGAAGATGAACAAAATAGAGTGTACAAAAGGTATTTTAAATTTATCTGCATAGAGAAGGACAATAAAGAATGTTTCAAAAGGCAAACATAAATGTTTTTACAAACAATTATGAAAAATATTTAAAATGTTTGCTAACAATCAAACCCAATTACTAAATGTACTGAAGAATTATCTAAGATGCATTAACATGTATGATCTAGAGTTCACTGTTATGACTATCTTTATTTCAGACACCTATTAATTAGATTTTCCTATATTTCTCAGTTATAAAATACATTTAATCAATACACTTTTGAGATCATGTTAGCAAAACATTCCTTTTTATTATGAAATGTTACATATATTAAACTTAAATCAGTACATATTTCTTACATTTCTCATTTGTAAATTTTATGATTGCTTTGTTGAGTATGGCCAAAGGTCAAAGTGAAAGAATTATGAAATTATTCATGTAGAATATGTGCACCATGGAAGATTTTCATAGGATTATGACCTTAGGGTCTGAGGATAATGAGTTGGATTTTACTCCTTACCATGGCACCAATTTTAGTAGAGCAAACTAAATATTTTTGGGAAAGTTTGCTCACATTAATAAATTGATGGATGTCATAGTGGAGCTATGACATAGAAGAAAGGGAGAGCAAGTTTCTGGAACATGGTGACATGAATAAGGATGGCCTCTTTTCCTTAAAACAAATGGCTGTTGAGGAAAATACAAAACTGGGTTCAATTGAAATATTAGGCTGTGTTAGGGCTTCTGAGAAAAGAATCAGCATAGGCACTGTCTCTCTCTCCTATATCTCCAAGACAGCTTGGGAGATCAGTTTTAAAAGCCCAGATAGATGAACTTATAGTATGACAGCCTGAGAAATAATGCAGATGAACTCCCAAATGATGCTGGTGAAAACTGTAAAAAATGAACTGTAAAGTCCCTGGAAATGGTCCTAAGGACATACAAAAAATGAAGAAATATTTAATTGGGAGAACCTACTAAAACTTGGTAAGAACATTGAGTCTGCAGTGTTTGAACCATGGCCCATTCCCTCCATCCCACATCTCAGAGGGATGGGGACTTTACTCCAGTAGGGTGCAGTCAAGAGTACAGGGCTCCCTCTCCAACAGCAACCAGTTGAAGGGCTAAGGTATCTTTCCAGGAGAGGAAGGCATCAATAATGTTCATCATGCTTCAGTTATGTGTTTCAAAGACTGTGTTCCAGCCAAGTATAGTCAAAAGATGAGGGTTCAGTTTTTCTGCCCTGTTCCCACTTGTCAGATGGAGGATCTGTCTTAAGTGAAGCACATTGAGAATATTGGGTCCCTGATCACCTTAATTCTAATTTGTACCATTTTGAGAGAAGTAGTTGGAAAAGACGAAAGGCCACAACCTAGTCTAATAACTCTCTACCCCAAGTTGAATGCCTACCTTATTAGGGGTATTAATCAGAAAAAAGTACTGTATTATCCCCATCCTCAGCTCCAGAGCCTTGACTCATATATTTTATCCCAGGACAGAGGCAGGACATTAAACAAAGAGCCCTGAATCTCTTCTCAAGAAACTGGTTTAATTGCAACAGAGTGTAATGTATTAAACCCAGAAGAATTTTCAAAACAATGGGAGGTGTGATCAAGAGTAATTAAAAGGAAACTGGATAATTCCTTAGAAATATAAGCTAAACCATTATCTGACTAATTTTCCAGAAAAACAAAACAAAACAGGAAACAGAAAGCTAAGGAGAACCTTTCTGTGGTCAAAATAATCTCAAACACAGACCTCAAAAACTGTCCCTGTAAAGGAACCAGAGTTTTATTGGATAAATCTGTGGAGAAATTTATAACTCAGGTTTATTGTTGAAAATGACAGAGAAGTCAGAAATGAGTGGAACTTAACAGCAGGATGTGTCAAAGAAAACAGGGAGGAAAAAAAAATGCTAGAACCATCATCATTCCAGGATGACAATGCTCATGCTCAAGACTCCACCTTTAAGGGGCAACACAGAGGCTCACACTATAAGGGTGACTTTGCTAAAATAATCCAGCTAGTCATTTAAAAATTTGTAAAGGCATAACAATAACAAGTCCCAGAGGGATGGGATTGGGGACAATATCCGAATTTGCTATAATGTATTATTTAAATGTTTAGCCTCCCTTCTAGATAGATAGATAGATAGATATTGAATAAGGACGAGTGGACACTTAAAAAATCCCTTATAATAACTGTATCACTATGGTATTGCCCCAATTGTATCAATATGATATGTATTTATTTCATGCAAATAAATAGGAAGCTTTTTTTTTAAGATTTTATTTATTTATTCAGGAGAGACACACAGAGAGAGGCAGAGACACAGGCAAAGAGAGGAGCAGGCCCCATGCAAGGAGCCCAACGTAGGACTCGATCCCGGGTCTCCAGGATCATGCCTCGGGCGGAAGCCAGGTGCTAAACCGCTGAGCCACCCAGGGATCCCAGAAATAGGAAGTTTTGATACATCCACAGAAAAAGTAATGAGGCAACAGGAAAATAGAAATGCCTTTAAGATGGACCAGATGTTGGGAACCCTGGGTGGTGCAGCAGTTTAGCGCCTGCCTTTGGCCCAGGGCGCGATCCTGGAGACCCGAGATCAAATCCCACGTCGGGCTCCCGGTGCATGGAGCCTGCTTCTCCCTCTGCCTATGTCTCTGCCTCTCTCTCTCTCTCTCTCTCTCTCTCTCTCTCTGTGACTATCATAAATAAGTAAAAAATTAAAAAAATTAAAAAAAAAAAGATGGACCAGATGTTAGGTTTAACAGAGACGTCAAAGTAACCATTATAAGTATGCTCAAAAACTAAAGAAAGGCATGCTGAAAGAAGTGAAAAGGATATGATGATAATGTTGTGAGAAATAAGAAATATCAAAAAAGACAAATATTTTAAAAACTAGAAATCTTGAAGCTGAAAAGTATAATAATTGAAAGAAAAACCCACTAGAAGGATTCAACAGTAGATTTGAACTGGCAGAAGAAAGAATTAATGAACGTGAAGATAAACCAATAGAGATTATGCAACCTAATAATAAAGAGAAAAAAGAAAATGAATAGAGAGGCCCAGAGAAATGTGGGGCACCATTAAGCTCACTAATGTATGCATAATGATAATTCCAAAAGGAAGGAAAGGAGAGATGAAGGAGAAAAATATTTGAAGAGATAATATTTGAGAACTTCCCAAATTTGATGAAAAAGTTTAATGCATATATCCAAGAAACTAAAAAAAAATCCAAGTAGAATAAATACAAAGAGATCTACAAATAGACACATCAGAGTAAGAAAATCAACAAAGAAATGGTAAACCTGAACAACACTATAAACCAAGTAGACCTCCCAGGCCTCAATAGAACACTCCATCCAGAAAATAGCAATGTGTTCTTTCACAAGTGCACAAAGAGCATTATCCAGGATAGACACCAGGTCATACAACATAATTCAATATAATTTAAAGGATTAAAAGAATAGAAATGTTTATATGCTCCAACCACAGCAGAATGAAGTTAGAAATAGAAAAAAAAATTAGGGAAACTCAAAATATGTAGATTTTAAGATAGCACACTCCTAAAAATCTAATGGGCCAAAAACAGAAATGAGAAACTATAAATTACTTTTAAAAGAGTTACATGAAAAAAAAATAAAAATAAAAGAGTTACATGAAGACACAACATACTAAAAATTATGGAATTCAGTGACAGCAGTGCTTAAAAGACATGTATAAGCTATAAATGCCTACAATGAAAAAAGAAGAAAGAACTCAAATTAATAATCTAACCCTCCATTTTAAGAAACTTATAAAGAAGAAAAAAACTAAGGCTATGTCAAGCAGAAGGAAATAAAAAATTTAGAGGAGAAATGGATGAAATGGAAAAGTGAAAAACCAAAAAAAATCAATAAAACCAGAAGTTGGTTCTTTGAAAATATCAAAAAATTGACAAAATTTTAATTAGATTACCAAGAAGGTAAGAAAGAAGACTTATTACATGGGAATAGAAATAAAAGAGCAGATACTACTAACTATTCTACTCAAATAAAAAGGGCTGTGAAAAATTGTATGCCAATAAATAAGATAGCTTGGAAGGAATGGGCAAACTTGGAAAGACACAAATCATCATGATCAAAAAAAAAAAAAAATCTAGGAAAAACAGAAAATCAGAATAGGCATATACCAAAAGAGGGATTTTATTTTATTTTTTTAATTTATTGGGCAGCCCGAATGGCTCAGCGTTTGTCGCCGCCTACAGCCCAGCGCCTGATCCTGGAGACCCCGGATAGGTCCCCCATCGGGCTCCCTGCATGGAGCCTGCTTCTCCCTGTGCCTGTGTCTCTGCTTCTCTCTCTCTCTGTGTGTCTCTCATAAATAAAAATCTTAAAAATATATAAAAACAAAATTATTTATTTATTTATTTATTTATTTATTTATTTGAGAGAGAGAATGAGTGAGGGGAAGGGCAAAGGGAGTGAGAGAAGCAGACTCCCTGCTGAACAGGGAGCAGGAAGTGGGGCTGGATGCCCAAGACCCTGAGATCATGACTTGAGCCAAAACCAAAAGTCAGATACTTAACCAACTGAACCATGTTGGTACCCTTAACAACTTTTTATATACTTATTTGCCTTTAGCATATTTTCTTTGGTGAAGGTCTATTCAGATCATTTGCCCATTTTCAAAAGGAATATTTGTTCTCAAAGTGTTATGTTTTAAGAGTAGTTTGAATATGAATTCTTTCTCAGGTATGTGTTTTGAAAGTATTTTTTCCAATCTATGAGAGAAATAATGAAAAGACATTTTGTTTGCAGGGTCTACAAAATGTTTTCCAGTTTTATAGAGATATAATTGATGTATAACATTGTACTAGTTTAAAGTGTACAAAATAATGATTATATATATATATAATTTATATGTATAAATGATTATCACAATAAGTTCAGTTACTATCCATCACCTCACACAATTGCAGTTTCTTCTTGGGGTAGGAACTTTTAAAATATATATCCTTCACAACTTACAAAGATGTAGTATTGTTATCTTTGCCATGCCATACATTACATCCCCAGAACTTATCTTGAAAGTGGAAGTTTGTCCTGTTCTATCTTCACCCACTTCCCCCATCTCTCACCTCCCACTCCTGGCAACTACCAGTCTGTTCTGTTTCTAAGAGTTGATGGTCTTTTTTAGATTCCATATATAAGTGAGATCATATGGTATTTGTCATTCTCTGTCTGGCTAATTTCATTTAGCATACTGCCCTAGAGTCTATTCATGTCAGAAATGGCAGGATTTACTCCTTCTTTATGGTTGAATAATATTTCATTGTATATTTTATCACTTTTCTTTATCCATTCTTCTGTAGGTGAACACTTACGTTGTTTTCATGTCTTGGCTATTGTAATTAATGCTGCAATGAATAAGCAGGTGCAGATTTCTTTGAGATAGTGATTTCATTCACATAAATAGAATTGCTGAATCATATGGTAGTTCTTTTTTTTTTAAGATTTTATGTATTTATTCATGGGAGACACACAGAGAAAGGCAGAGACATAGGCAGAGGGAGAAACAGGCTCCCAGCAGGGAGCCTGATGCAGGACTCGATCCCAGGATCTCCAGATCATGACCTGAGCCAAAGGCAGCAGTTCAACCACTGAGTCACTCAGGAATCCTTCATATGGTAGGTCTAATATTAATTTTGAGGGACCTCCAGACTGTTTTCCACAGTAGTTGTTCCAATTTGCATTCCCACCAACAGCCTCAAGGATTTCCTTTTCTCCACATCCACACCAACATTTATTATCACTTGTCATTCTATCATTCTCTGTTGAAGAGATTATCCTTTCTCCATCATACTTTCTGGCTGTTAATTAATAGACTGTTTAAGTGTAGGTTAACTTCTGGGCTCTCTGTTCTGTTCTGTTGATCTATATATCTATTTTTATGCCAGTACCATTCTATTTTGATTACTACAGCTTTGTAATTTGAAATCAGGAAGTGTAATGCCTCTGGGTTTATTCTTCTTTCTCAAGACTGCTTTGGCTGATTTGGGTCTTCTGTAGTTTCATACAATTTTTAAAATTGTTTTTTCTATTTCTGGGAAAGAAAATCCATTTGAATTCTGGTAAAAATTGCATTGAATCTATAAATTGTTTGTTTAGTATGGATATTTCACAAATATTAATTCTTCTAATCCATGAATGTGGAATATCTTTCCACTTATTTGTGACTTTTTCAATTTCTTTGAACAATATCTTAGAGTTTTCAGTGAATAGATCTTTCACTCCCCTTTGGTTAAATTTGTTCATAGGTATTTTATTCTTTTTGACAAAATTGTCAGTGGGATTTTTTTCTTAATTTCTCTTTCTGGTAGCTTGTTGGTTAATAGAAACAAACCGATTCTTATAGATTGATTTTACATCCTGCATCTTACTGAATTTGTTTGTTATAACAATAAAGTCCTTAGGCTTCTCTATATAGAATATAATATCATCTGCAAAAAAGTGACAGATTTACTTCTTCCCTTATGATTTAGATGTCTCTTATTTAGTTTTCTTGCCTAATTGCCCTGGCTAGGACCTCCAATCCAGTGCTGAATAAAAGTGGTAAGAATGGGCATCCTTGTCTTCTTCCTGAACTCAGAGGAAATGTTTTTATCTTCTTAGCATTGTTTATGAGGTTAGCTGTTTGTTTGTTGGCTGACTCAGTAGAGCATGTGACTCTTGACTTCAGGGTTGTGAGTTCAAGCCCCATATTGAGTGTGGAATGTACAGAAAAAAATATCAATACTCTTTTACTATATTGATTTCATAAGGCATGTGCACACTCTATTTTGGCATAAGAGGTGAGAATTTCCATCTCCACCTTGTATCAGAGAAAGGGAAGAAGAGAGTCAGAGGAAGCTTGCAGGAGTGATGACCAAACTGCATATTGAAGGATCTCTGGGAATTTAACAATAAGTGATGCATGTATGCATAACAACAGAAATGGTTGTAGGGGATGGGAACAGCATGAAGTTTGGTAAAGTGGCCAAATTAAGGTAGAATTTGTATGCTATACAAAGAACTTCTAGTACTTATTCATAAAACACAAGAAGCTACTGAAACATTTCAAGGCAGATGATCAGATTTGGAAGAGGTGTTAGAAGACAAAGTCATTGTAGAGAATGAGGAATGGACCAGATGTAAAGTAGGGTAAAAAAGGCAGGGCTAGATGAGAAGGTATCAAAAGAATATCCTATCAAGTAGGTGAAATCTATCCTACCAAGTAAGTAAATTCTTTAGCAATTATAATAATTGCTTCCAGAATTTTCCTGAGCAGTAACCCCAAACCAAATCTTATAGACTTATAGACTCAGATCCTTCCTCTTCATATTTTTATTTTTTTACATGAGGATGTTTGCTTATATCTAGTCTTTTATCTTTCTTCTCCTGAAGGTCAGCTTCTTCAAATCTGATCAATCAGTTCTCCCAGCAGCTTTTATTGTTATTTACCTGGACTAGAGATAAATTTTAGAAACTGTTTGTTTGAAGTGATATTTTTAAATGAGGGTTTTCTTAAAATTATCTTACAAGAACGAGACTTTAATTTTCTTTACCCATGTTTTCGTCAACTGTTGTGATCAAATGTCTTGTCTCTCCTCTTAGAAAAATAAATATAAAGTAAAAAATGATAAGACCACAAGCAGCTTATTAAGGTTAGCCTTAATTCAGGTAAAGCTAAAATATCTCAACTCTGACCCTATTAAACTTAAATACATGTATAAATTATTTCTGAGGAAAGGAATCTATTGGAAAAAAAATCTCATGACAACCTCTTTGTAATTACTGACCTATTTGTTCTTGGTATATTTTTATGGCGAGTTTAAATGACATTTCCCAAATTGTCATCTATTAGATACAGTAGATATTTGAATAAGTTTGCATACGAACAATTGTCAAAATAGACTTACCTAAATTGAAATGATTTCAATGCCTTAATATTCTCAAGTTGTCCCTTTGACTCAGTTTTGAGTATCAGGGAGGAGTGCATGGTGTGTTTAGAGGATTTAGGTGGATAACTGCCTTGTGCACTAGAAGGAAACAAAGATCCTACTCCTACTCTATCAAAAAAGTCTAAATATAACCTTCTCCAATACTCTGTCTGTCTTCATTCTTGTTATGGTGTTCAAATAGCTTTCATGGTATAACCTAGAAATAACTCCTGTTGGATTGTCTTCAGAGAGGGGTTAATATATTGATAAATACACTTGAGCACAGCTGAAGGAATTTGTGATTGATGTAGTCCCAGAAGAAAATAAGGGACCTGGAGACAGGTTCAAGCATACCAATATGCCAATCATAGCAAATGGATGTAAAGGGTGGTAAATGTGGGTTACCCACACAGCAGTGGGCGTCTCAAGCTACCCAAGTGCCATAACTGGATATAATAATCACACACTTGTCTTAATGTGTCACAATGTTAACAGGAGAAACCACTGTCCACCTCAAATGGAGACAGTCTGGCAAACCTGATCAGATTATTGCTGTCATTATTTCAAGCAAATTAACAGGTTACAAAATGGTTCACCTTGCCTGACATCATTTTGGAGTATGACAGCCCGGCCTTCAAATGAGAAAATACATCAGGTTGATATGCAAAAAGCTCACCTGAGATGACTCATTTATTCCAGTGTCCAATGAGACACTTTCCTGGGGGCACGTTAGCAGGTCAACATTACACATAGTTATCATTTCTTCTAGAGGCCCCCGGAGTGGTTGGGTTCTGGAAGGCTTTGGAAAGGACAGCCTGCCCATTCAAACCCAGTACAGTTATACTATTTGTACCAGGACTTTCTCCCTGGAAGCCATGGCTTCTCAAGCATCACAGGGAATCATATACATATCTACAGGAAAAACAAAAGTTTTGGGTGTCATTTATTAATATTGCCACAAATTAACTAAAGGGGAAAGTTAAGTCAGAGCTGGGAAAGCATCTAACCCTCTTCAGTATACAATTTCTTTCGTGTTTGAACCCAGTTATTGAAGTCTTGTTTTTCTTATTGCATTCTAACTGTCCCTCAGCTTTGCATTTCCAAGGTCTTCGGTGTGTGTGTGTGTGTGTGTGTACACATATGCCTACATGAGTGTTTCAGGAGCACAGGTACCATGCTTTCTGTAGCTTTCAACAGCTGTTTCCTGTCCATCCCACCTTATAAACCTGCACATCTCAACCTCCGACATGTCACTCAGGATGCACAAAGGAGGAGTGGATGGCTGCTCTAACCCCCCTGCCCCTTTGCTATGTATGGTATAATTGAATTCTTTCTCATATTGTCTATATGTGCTAGAGAGTTCTGCTTTCTCTTTAATTTTGTGTGTCTTAAAACTCCCAAATTCCATTTTTTAGAAAAATTCCCCAAATGAAAAAATTTTCTTCACTATGTGGTCAAAATGCTGAGTACTACCTGTCTCTAATTCTGAAGCATATATACATATATTTTATATATTGGTATATATAACATATATATTTTGCTTATATATTACTTAATATATATAAGCAAATAAATATAAATATGTATCATTATGAAGAACTTCCAAGGAATCACTCAAAATCCTCATCACTTGAGCCTAAGAAAATCTTAATGAAAAACTTTATTATGAAAATACTTTAGAATATCTCCAAGACCTGTACATTTGTTTAGCTGCCTACATTATGCATTCCCATTTGTTGGACGTTTGCAAGCAGGAAAATGTGTGTAAAGGATCTCAGGTTTTGAAAACATATCTTTATGTGCTTGAAAATTGCCTTGGCTATTTAATTGCTTTGTGACATTATGTCATCACATTAGCTGAGTTGACACCTGCATTGGTACCAGTATCAATCAGGCTTCCAGAGAAAACAAATGGTAAATTCAGATGGGGTCATTTGAAGACATTTAATGAAAGGTCTATTTAAAGAGATTTTTTAAGTGATTGTTTTATCATTTACTACTTTATGAAATTCTGAAATATATATGTGGTAAGTCCTGCTTTAATTCTTTTTAAATAAGAAAAATCGTGATAAGCCAATTTTAAGAGCAGAGCTAAAACACAATGAATTAACCAAAAGTTAGGTGGTACCTCAATATTAAATAGCTCTTAAGCAAAAGTCCTAACTCTACATACTTGGCATTTTTCAAATAGTGATAAAAGAACCAATCTTCTTAAATAATAGAACTTAAGCTTCTGTGCATCTATCAAAAAAAGCCTTAAAAATCATCAAAACACTGATAGAACTTCAAGGAAAAATGGACAAGTAAATCATGTTATAATATTTTTAATATCTCCCTTTAATAACTGAAAGTCAAGTGGACAAAGAAGATTAACAACATAGAAGAATTGAAAAATAAAATGAACAGGAGTGAATGCACAGAAAGCCTCAACCAATATTTTAAAATTCTGTTATTATCATACCAGATTTTCAGACTACCACGAATTGATCAATCAAGAAATAATAATTAACATTTAAAACTGTATAGAACTAGGGGTGCCTGGGCGTATAGTCAGTTAAGCATCCCTCAGCTCAAGTCATGATTTCATGGTTATGAGATCAAGCCTTGCATTAGGCTTTGCTGTCAGCTCAAGTTCTGCTTGAGATTCTCTCCTTCTCCCTCTGCCCCTCCCACTCAGGAACTTTCTATCTAAAATAGATGAATAAATATTTTGAAAATAAACTATATAGAACTAAATGCACAATGAAAATACAACTTATTAAAGTGTGTATCATGCTGCTGAAACTGATGTCTAGAGAATTTGAAGTCTGAAAAGCATATATTAGAAACCAAGAAAAATAAGCATGTATATGAAACTGTATCATCAATTCACAAAGACAAGAACACCATAAAAACTAGCAGAGTAAATACAGAAACACTAAAAAGAAGGAAATAAAAAAATAGAAGCATGAAACCAAATTTTAACAATAATTTGTCTTTAAATCTGTGTATATTATCATTATTGATATATCTGATTTTTTTATTCCATCTGATATTTTTCCTGTGTGTTTATGTGCTCTTTTTAACTTCCTCTTTTCCCTTTTTCTTCTCTCCATCATATTTGTTGTATATTCTGGATTCCCATTCTTTTCCTCTGTTGTTTTGGAAATTTTTCTCCATTTTGGCTTGGAAACAACCAAGAATTAGATTTTTTTAAGAGTTTAAGCCTGTAATAAATCCAGGCTAGATTTATCAATCAATGAGACAGAATGTGAAAGGAAAGAACATTAAAAGTGAGAAAGGGAAAGAAAACTGCAAAGAAAGCCATATTAGAATATGGCTTGTTCCTTCAAATCTTTTTTTTTTTTTTTTTTAAGATTTTTATTTATTTGTGAGAGACGCAGAGAGAGAGAGAGAGAGAGGCAGAGACACAGGCAGAGAGAGAAGCAGGCTCCATGCAGGGACCCCGACGCGGAACTCGATCCTGGGTCTCCAGAATCACGCCCCGGGCTAAAGGCGGTGCTAAACCGCTGAGCCACCTGGGCTGCCCCTTGACTTGTTCCTTCAAAATGGTTCTGCACTTTTTAAAATTTCAGTTAGCTTTGTAATTCGAAATAGCAACATTGGGAGGGCTTTGCAAACAAACAAACAAACAAACAAACAAAAAAAGACTTTATATTTTTTCCTGTTATCACTTACCAATGCTCCTCTGGTAATACTACCCTTCTGCTGCTGTCCTATCTGTGTGAAGAATGTAAAGGGTCTGAAGTGTTTTGGCTATTTGCATGCTAACAAGTTAACCTGCCTCAAGTTGTATAAATGCTGGCAGAAGACATGAGACTCCTGGGTCATAGAATAAAGACTTTATTACTCACAACCCAGCACGCAGTCTAAGCTTCACGTTCTCGTCTGTTACACTTGTCCCCTCAAATCCCAAGGAGGCAATGGGAACATAGAGCCAGAGGATGCTGTATACTCAGTGTGAAGCATCACAGCAGAGGAATTCATACCTTAGGAAACCCTATCAATTTGTAAAAGGATGCTAGAAAACCTTTCTGAATCTTGACCCAGAAGACATTAACTTTCTTTTCTTTCTTTCTTTCTTTTTTTTTTTTTTGACATTAACTTTCTTATACAAACAAATAGCAAACAAATCTTCCAGTTTGCCCTCTGGAGGGAGAAACTATTTCTATCTCCTATATAAACATCTTTGAAAATATAGCTTGGAACAAAAACCAGTGACTCCATTTGCGAGATATGTAGAGATATGAGACCCAATGGAGAACTGTCTCTCAAAATTTATGTCTGTTACTGTTGCCACTATATTGGAAAGAAAATACTAATATATAATTTGAATATAGTTGTATTGCACTGTTGGGGATTTACCCCAAAGATACAAATGCAATGAAACGCCGGGACACCTGCACCCCGATGTTTATAGCAGCAATGGCCACGATAGCCAAACTGTGGAAGGAGCCTCGGTGTCCAACGAAAGATGAATGGATAAAGAAGATGTGGTTTATGTATACAATGTAATAGTACTCAGCTATTAGAAATGACAAATACCCACCATTTGCTTCAACGTAGATGGAACTGGAGGGTATTATGCTGAGTGAAGTAAGCCAGTCGGAGAAGGACAAACATTATATGTTCTCATTCATTTGGGGAATATAAATAATAGTGAAAGGGAATATAAGGGAAGGGGGAAGAAATGTGTGGGAAATATCAGAAAGGGAGACAGAACGTAAAGACTGCTAACTCTGGGAAACGAACTAGGGGTGGTGGAAGGGGAGGAGGGCGGGGGGGGGGTGGGAGTGAATGGGTGACGGGCACTGAGGGTTATTCTGTATGTTAGTAAATTGAACACCAATAAAAAATAAATTAAAAAAAATGAATATAGTTATAATGTATAATTTTTTCCTGGGCCTTTTCTGTATCCCCTGTGGTGTACTGAATATAGGGAACAGTACTTAGAAGACTCACCATTCCTCTTCAAGCAATACCTCTTACTGGATGGGGGGGAAGGAGGAAAAACAAAATGATCAAATAACCAAACATAAGCTTATTGTTCAATAGAGTTAATCACAACGTGTAAAATACCTGGGTAAACATTTACTATTTTTTAAAAAGATTTATTTATTTATGATAGACATAGAGAGAGAGAGAGAGAGAGAGAGAGACGGAGAGAGGCAGAGACACAGGAGGAGGGAGAGGCAGGCTCCATGCCGGGAGCCCGACATGGGACTCGATCCCGGGACTCCAGGATCGTGCCCTGGGCCAAAGGCAGGCGCTAAACCGCTGAGCCACCCAGGGATCCCCAAACATTTACTATTTTTTATCTGAGATCCAAAAAATGGTTTCCCTCTATACCTTTACAAAATAGAATATTTTTGGCTGACATTTCTCCTGGAAGAAAATAGTATGGTACATTCATATTTCCATCTGAGGTCTACCCTTGCAGATCACCATGCAGCTGATGATATGTGAAATTAGAAATGTTGTTACAAGCATATAAGAAGAAAAGAAAAGTCCATTACTGATTTAGTATGCTGATACATTCTTGGAATGTTCTATATTGTCTATAAATACTAATGCTGGATTTACTTCTTGCTAGCCTCAATACCTATTCTCTTGAACATGTTTGGCTATAAACTATCCATTTCTTAACTCTGCATTCCCAAGTATTTCCTGACATATAAAAGTCAAGGTTAGAAATCAATGCATCATGAGAGATCACAATTGCTGTGACTTTTGCTTCAAGATATTACTAGACTCACATGTTTCTAAAAGTATTATATAGAAGAATAAATTTGAGGAGTTAATTTCTTGTCTATGAACTCACTAACCTGAGCATAATGCACTTAGTAGCCTCATGCTTTTAATTTTCTTTTTATTCAAATTGGCAGCAATTTCCTATATTTTGAATATATTATGTGTTGAAATTTTGCTGATATTTCCCACAGTCTCCTGAAGTGTTATTCAAAAGTGCTATCCCTTTGAAATATCGGTTGTTATTATTCAGATCTCTCATCTTTAAATTGAAATTGAATAAACTGAGATCTGATAATCTGCAGTTTTAATTCAAGTTCTATTTTATGCCAACAGTAATAAAAACCATAACTATGTTTGATATAGCTAATGATGTATAACTGACAATTGAGCTTGTTAATTTTTATTTTAGGCAATATGTAGCAACTGTTTTATCCATTGAGTAGATTACCTCTTTCACTGACCAGTGATACATTTTCCCCCTTACCAGCTACAGAGTATGTCATTTACATGGAGCATGCTAAAATCCCTGCCCTAACTCTGTCCCAGAAAAAGACATTTTCTTTATTATGGTCAATAATTTAACTGCAAAATTTAATAAAGTGAATGAACAATATTTTTAAAAAACAAAATTATGAGTGATTCTATATATACTTATATATGAATCATAAGTGTATGTGGTTTCATTTAGCCTTAATTACCTCTATATAGACACTATTTTCAAAGAGTCACATTATGAGTAGAGCTTCAACATATGAATTGCAGGGGGATAAAATTCAGTCTATGACACAGGGGTAGGGTTGGAATTCCAGGAAGAATTTCCACTAAGGATACACAGTCTAAGGCAAAGGATAATCCATCTATCTACTCTCAGTTCATACCCCTAACCCAGAGTTATGGCTATTCCCAGATCAAATGAAGGCCCCACACTCCCATTATTTGAAAAGAAAGAGATGGACCCAAATATTTCACATCATCTTTTTCTGTAGGTGACTTCCAGTCTTTTATTTTGAAGAATGTTTTTTGAAAACCAGAATCTTTGTGGCACCTCTGAAGAAATATGAGTACTCACAATGATTCCCTCATCCACCAATAGTTGCAAAGCCTTTGCTAGAACTGTGACAGGTGCCTCAGAGGGTCTATAAAGGTATCCTCAGGGAACATGTTCTTCACTTACCAGGTGTCATCTCAGTGCTCTGTTGATGCTTGAATAAGAAATATTTATTTCCCAGAGCATTACATTCTATATCATCAAAAAAACAAAGCTTTTTCCCCTGATCACTATACACAATTTTTCTTAGGCAACACCTCAAGTTCTCAGTAGCAATAAGTACCCTACTCTATACAGAACAGGAAAACCCATTATTCCCTTCAGCTAAATGTTGGGAAAGCCTTACCAGGGCATGAAGTATCCTCAGAGCTGGCTCTCTTATGTGATCTTGGGCACAAAGATATCCCTTAGTCATCCACACTATATACCACTTCTGGCATGGCAAGATGGCCATGGGCAGAAATCTGTATTTTAAGACATTATTCTGAGGCAAGAAATAAGATAATTGAGTCTGGACAAGCCACTTGAAAGGTACTCTCTGAAACTTGCAGTTGTTCATTCATTGTTTCTGTCAAAGAAAGAACTATGGACTGCCTTAGCCTTTCAAGAAATAAATCTCAACTTTCAGAGCTGGATAACCAGGCAGCTTCCCCCACTGGGCAATATGTTCACATGAATACATGACTGCTGAGCAACAAAGTGGGCCAGGAGATTTGCACAGTAGTCAAGTTGAAACTTTTACTGAAGAAGATTTCAAAAGGGCCCATGTGGGAAATAAGGGAGCTAGAAGGAATTCATGCACTCTGTTAAGAAGCAGACTCCAAGTCTGGGTGAGCCTCTACGTATTCAACAGAACAAATCCACCTAGAAGCCTACAAATACTTGATAGCAATAACAATTGTCAAGGGAAGAAGGTAGTTCTCATTATATGGAAGAAGAGCTTAATGTGGGAGAAAAATAGCTAGATTACCTACATATGTATATTTGTATACATAGGTATTATGTATTTGTGTGCATTCAGTCTACATTTACAATAAAATACAAGGACAATGGAATGGCAAACTCTTTGCTATTCAGGGTAATAATATAAAAATTATCTAACAAAAATGATAGAGCTGATTGAAGAAAGATGGATAAGAAAAATGACTTGCAAAGAGAAATACTGGAAAGTAAAATCATGATGGCAGAAAACAGTAATATACTTGAAAATCTTGAATATTTCCACAGAGAAAGAACACAAAAACTTTATCCAATAAGACCCATTCTAGGCAAATTATAATAAAATGTCCTTGATTGGGATCCCTGGGTGGCTCAGCGGTTTAGCGCCTGCCTTTGGCCCGGGGCGCCATCCTGGAGACCCGGGATCGAATCCCACATCGGGTTCCCGGTGCGGAGCCTGCTTCTCCCTCTGCCTATGTCTCTGCCTCTCTCTCTCTGTGTGTGACTATCATAAAAAAAAAAAAAAAAAATATGTCCTTGATTGGTTTACTAATAAGAAACATCAGAAATGGGGCAGTTCCAAGGTTGTTAAATTTAGTGGCTCAACAATATCCTCAGAGACCCAGACTCTTTCCACATTTCTGCTGGGTCATCATCAGAATATTCTATTGTAGTACACGTTAGTTTAAAATATTTACGTAGTTCATTACAAAACTTGAAGTTTCAGGGTCAATTGAAGAGCAAGAACAATTTTAAAACCATTAACCACAAAATGCAACTTTGAAGATTTCTGCTGGGAATTTTATGAAAAAATTAAAAAATAATAAAATCATACTGCAAAATGTGCTTTTTATAAAATACTAATGGCATGGTATTAGATACAGATATAAGTAAGAAGTCCATTAGAGCAAATGAACAATTATTTGGCTTATGTTATTAAATTAATTCTGTTAATAACTATATGCATATGGATTTATTATTTTCATTTGCTGAGAAATAAATTTTACTTATGAAAATACTTTTTGAGTAGAAGTCTTTTATATATCTATTCATTTAATAGAACATTTCTGCTAATATTTTTAAGTTGTATAGTCTTAATTACATTTAGGGCCCCCTTTTACACTCAAAATTGTCTCCATCTAAATAATAAATTGTGTATTAATCCTATAACTAACATTTTTAAGTTAAAGCAAGAGGCTCTATAGTCTATAGTCTCTATAGAGGGTCTGTACTCTATGGAGAATGAGTATAGATGGAAAAAAGGTGGAGGTGCAAGCAATTAACCTGCAAAGAATTTCAATCTTAAGAAGTCAAGGAGATGAGAAAGAATCAACAAAAGGAGCCCGAGACTACTCAGGATAAAAAAAAGAAGAAAGCAAACAAGTAGGAGATTGTGATGTTTGGGAAGCCAAGTGAAGAAACTGTTTTAAGAAAATGAAGTGGTGAGCTGTGTCGAATGTTGTTCTTAGGTCAAGAAGGATGAGAGTTGAGGATTTAACATTGGATTAGCAACAGAAAGATCACTGCTGACCTCAAAGAGAGCAGTTTTGGTGGTGCAGGCTGAGAGGAGAGTGGAGCCAAATTGGGGTGAATCTAGGAAAGAATGGGATCAAATGAATTGGAGACTGTGAATATAGACAACTCTTTCAAGGTGTGCTGCTAGAAAGAGGAGCAGAACAGTGATAATTGCTGGAGGGGAAAGTTGGTTGCAGAGAGTTTTTAGACTTCATTACCATTATAATAATTACTTTTTTTTTTTTTTCAGAAAAAAAAAAACGAGAGAAGTAACAGCATGTTTGGATGTTAATGTGAATGAACCAGCAGGGATGAAAAAAGTTGAGGATGAAAGGAAAAGAGAAGAAACCTGGAGTGATGGGCTTAGTTAATGAGAGAGAATGGAATTCAGTGCCCTGAGACAGGTACTGCGACAGCACAGCCAGGCCATCGCCCCCGATACCGAGAGAGAGAAACCAGAATAAGTGAGCCCACTTGCAGTAGAGCAAATAGATATGGTATTTGAAAGCCCTGGTTTCTCCTAATTTTTCAGTCCTAGAAGTAAACCATCAGCTAGCTGTGAATGGAGAAGGAGATGGAGGCTCCAGGAAGCAGGTATGAAATAGTAATGGAGGGTCTTGTTACTTGTTATGTGGTCCACAGATCAGCAACAGCAGCAGGACCCAAGAGCCTCTTCAGAATTCAGAATTTCAGTCCCCCCCTCCAGACATACTAAACCAGAGCCTGTATTTTAACAAGATGCTCAGGTCATCCATATGTGAATTAAACTTTGAGAAGCACAGTAAATGGACTGGGGAAATAGAGAAGGGTGGCCATAAAGTCATATCACAGCCAGCCAGGTTGATTGAATATTTCTCTCCTAATGAAGATATGCAGGTGCACTTATGAATTTAAAAGGAAAATGGACTTAACTAATGTAGGGATTTTTGCCAGTTAGCCAGCTGAAGCAGGAGAGAGACAGAGGAATTGATAATGATGCACCATGGAATTGAAGGCGTATGGTCTGAAAAATAAAGGCAGGAGAGAGAGGAGTAAAAAGGAAGCGGGTCAATGGATTGTAGTTTGTAGCCGGTGAAGAATAGCTGGCATCGGGCAACTGGGAGTAAGCTGGAAACCAAGAACTGCTTGAAAGGGGTGGCTCAAATTGAGATAGTAGATATGTTACAGATATTGATAATGGCAAGATCCAAGTGTGGGCCATGGGAGGGAGTGGTTGACAGATTGGAGATTAAAATTTACTGCAGAAGTGGAGGTCAGATGCATAAGAGGTCAGGAGAGTAGGAAGATCATCAAGGTGGATAGTGAAATCATCAAGAACTAGGACAATGGTGTTGTAGAGAAGGGTGGTAAGCCAGGAGCTAAAACCTCAAAGGGAAAAATGGAGGACCCAGTGTCTATAGATGACGGCAAGCAGGAAAGTGATGGGTTGTGTAAATTGGATGACAGGAGATTCACACATGATGTGTTTAGGGTGGTGACAGAGAAATGCAGAGCAAGAAAGATATCTGTGCCACCTCCAGATCAAATGATAAAATGTGTGTAAGAGAGAAAATATTTACCCTGTAAAACAGGGGATGTGGATAAAAAAAGGAAACCACAGTCAGCCAAGGGAATGGAAGTAGATAACTAGCCGTGATCAGTCAAGGAAGATAATGGTGTGAAGCTATAGGATGCTCTTAGGATGGTACAGAAGATTCAGTGTCTTTTTAAGAGACACAGTTGTGGGATCTCTTTTGATCCCAGCTAATGGTATTGTAAGAACTAAGTAGGGGAGTCTTATTTAGACACACAGGGCTCTAGGAATCCCTTATTTCTTCCTTTTAATTGAACAATAATGAGCCAAGAGAACATGGCATAAGAAGTGTATGACTTTTCATACACATCAGAAATGAAATAACAAACTTTCATAAGCTGATAACACCCATGTCACCACTACCCAAATCAAAGATTAGGGCACCACCAGCATCCTTGGAGCTCCATTTCAGCCTCCAAAGTAAGCCACTCTTCTGTTTCTCACACCACAGATGAGTTTTCCAGGGTCCCTTTGGACATCTGTTGATGGAGGCAAGAGGTGAAGCATAGGGTGGTCTCACCCTGAAGAAGTAGTGCTCTGTGGCTCCCTTTTGACACATTGATTGTTAGCATAGGGATCACGGAAGGGCAGAGTTAGCCATAGAACTCAGATGTATTTGGAAAAAAATGATTGCTTCTTTCCTGCACTTATAATATTTTGTGCCCTCTTCAATAATGGCATGTTTAGTACAATTCTATAATTATATCTTGATCTTCATGCTGCCTCCAAACACACACACACACACACACACACACACACACACACACCTGAATTCTTTGAGATAGCATGTTTTATTACTATTTTTTCAATCATATGGCTTTGTACCTTGCCTCTTACATGGTAGATTTTTTAAAAATGTGATAATGGCAGATATATCTGCCATTAATCCTAAAACCAAATGAATATCAAAGAACTTCCCCCCAAAATCTTGTGTTTATATTGATCCTTACTCATGGTTTTGTATGACACACTTTATAGTGGTGTAGCTTAATCATCTTGGAGAAATCTTAAAAATAGGCTGATTCTAAGTATGTCTCATCACTAAATTCCATGAACTGATTTTGCAAAGTTCATAATTGTAGGAATAATATTTTACAATGAATTAGGGACCCTTGTTTATCTGATCTCTCACCTGAAATACTTCAATAGGTGTCACAAAAGTACTAATTAAGGGCCTGCCATGCACAGTAAGGTACTTTGTAATGTTCTAGGAATAAAATGAGAGCTAGAAGACATGATTGCTACATCAACATTTTATTTTGGCAGCATCCCACTGGAAAGAGAAGCAAGGCAGCCACAATTCACAATATTTGCAGAAGAAGGAACAAAGTCATGACAAGGTTAAATGGCCTTCCCGTGACAATGTGAATTAAATCCAAAAGCCTTTGATTCTAGTCTACACCTTACCTTGTTTACAACTAACATGCCTGAAACTTCACTATTAGTGATTCAGCCCTTCGAGTAAGTTTCTGTCTTCTGTGAAAATGAAATTATCCTACTCTCCAGATTAGCAAATAATTACCTCTTAGTTTGAATGCAATGGTTTTAGTAGAGGTGTGAGGGAGAACTGATGCTGGGAGCACCAATGAACACCGCAAGAGACTAGAAGAAAAATGGGAAGAGTCTAATGTCCTAAAGAAAAAGACTTCAGGCTTCACACACCTCAGAGGAAAGTTGCTTCTTTAGTCCATAGAAATCTCGATCCATTCATTTCATGATGTTAAAAAAAAATACAGGGGTTGGCACTGTTGGAATGACCAATAATTTAACATAAATGTAGGGCCCTGAGGGGATCAGTCAGCTAAATATCTGCCTTCTGCTCAGGTCATGATCCCAGGGTCCTGGGATCAAGCCCAGTTGGGTTCCCTGCTTAGTGGGGGGTCAGCTTCTCCCTCTGCTCCTCTCCCTGCTCATGCCCTCTTTCTCTCTTTCTCTCTCTTCCTCTCAAATAAATAAAATCTTTAAAAAATTTTTGACATAGAGGTACCTTTCTTCCTATTTCATTTATTCAGTTTATTCAATGGATAGTCACTGGAGACTTACTATGTGCCAGGCAATTGTCTGTGTACCAGGGATACAACAGTGAAGAAAATAGAGTATTGCTCTCAAGTATATATTCTAATGCCAACAATCACTGTGTTCTGAAAAACACCTAATCTCAGCTACACAATGAATTTTGCTGCCTTAATTCTAAGCTATGTGTCAAATATATCTCTATTTCCATCTACTTCAATGTCCAAATGCAAGTTTATTATCTCCCTTTCTCATAGCTCACATTCCCAATGCTGACACCATTCTCTATGCTATCACTCACATTGGAAATCTAGAGATTCCTCTTGGTCACTGTACCCATCCCAACACCATCAGTGATCATCAGTGACTCTTGCACATAATGAATTGTCCCCTTCCCTCCGTCTTTATCAGCTTTTCCTCTTGCTTAGGCCACTGTCATGTGCTCCAGAGAAGGGTCTTGGCTTCTCATCACTCTGCCCTTCAATCATGGTGTTTGCTGCTCTTGGAAGGATCATTTAGAACCTAAAATCTTGTTATGACAAGTTTCTGAATAAAAGATTTTCAGTTAAAGTTCATAATTCATAGATTCAGCCTACCTTTCCAAACTGAACTCCTCTTCACCCTGTAACCAGTGGATCACTCACATGATACTTGCCTCTGTCTTTCAAACATTGACCTTTTGCTTTTACTTCATGTTTCTAGGCCCTTTTGCCATGTATTTCATCTACCCAGCATCTGCTCCAATATCACCTCTTCAGAACAGCTTCTGGCTGTCTGATAAAATGTTTCTTCTCTGCATACCTCTGCTCCAACCAGGTTACTCTCATTATCTTCAGAAGTTATCACCATATGAAATCATCTGGGGATTCTATTTGCTGAGAGTCTATTGTCTCTACATCTCCCCTATATCAAAGAGTAGACCCTGGTATCCCAGAACTGAAATCAGTCCTGGCACAGAGTAGACCCCTAAGGATTACTTGCGTAGGGGACATCACCCTCTGTCCAGAATATATCTACTCCCTTTGAAATTTCAACACTCTCAAACCATTAGTTGTTTCTTTTTATGTGATCCTATAAAACTTTTTTGCATACCTCATAATATCTCTCACATTACATTGGAATTATTGTTGGAGTAGTTAAAAAATAGATATGTTGCTATCTCTTACCATAACCACCTTCTAAGGAAGGTAAATCCTACTAATATCAGTGCCTTTTCTGATTTGGCAACAATTGCTGATTTCATAGCCCTGCAAAATAGAGAAAATGTTAGAAGTTGAAAAATTTAGGTGTGGGAGAGAAAATGAGGGAGAAAATAATTTGACGGCAGTCCATAGTGTTTATCAATGATGCAATGCATCCCTTTTCAGAACAACCTAGAAGTTCAGTAAAAGTCTACTATACTTACAAAGCCTCAGAGACATGAAAGGGTCTGTCTCAGAGAATGTACACTTCCTGGGAAATTATAGAAATCACTGTAAAGGTTTATACTTTCACAATTATGTAATCCAGGCAATTAGAGAACTTGAGCATCACAGCAATCATAGATAACATCTGGGTGACCTTGATGTATGTAGTTTTAAGCACACACATACACATATGAAATTATCTACATTATACTATTCATGGTGGTAACAAAGGTATCTATGATCTGTAAATAACATTCCACGGACCTCCTTGAATCTCCAAATAAACAAAGCAAATATGATTAAGCTCATTTTGCATGAGAGGACAATGATTCTCAGAAAACTCTGCTGTGGACCAGCAGATTAGGGGCTCTTCTAGACCATTTCACACATACATGAAACTAGATCTTCTAGGAATCATTGCAAGTCATGTTAAGAACCTCTGTTCAGGCTCTAAAATTATTCTATTATTCATACACAGGCCATTTTAAATTCCTAATTGAATGTTATCAGCCAAGGCTGAACTTCTGAAAAGTTTCTTCAATTAAGTCATAGAAGTCTTCATAAAGATGGGCTTCTTCATTCTCCAATTGTATAGAATTTCTGACTTGCATTGCTGGATTTAGGTCATATAATAGAAGATCTAAGAGCTGCAATTTGCTCTTTGAGATGAAATTCGCAACCAGCTTTTCCAGGTTGCAAATACTAAGTAAATAGGTCAAAACAATAATATCCATTCCCTAGAAGACACTAGGCAGGAAATGCACAACTAATTGTAGACCATGGTTAATGTCTTGTCAACAAGGATCTTCCATTAATAGAGCAGGGAGACCTTTTGGGCTCTGATGCATAAACAATTGATAGTGGTTTTAAAGGGTAGTGTTCCTTACTCTGCATTCTGTAACCAGCCAGCCACAGCATAGTAGACTCTGAATAAGGGAGATCTCCAAAATCCACAGTTCCTGTAATGTAAGTAAGTTTGTCATCTGTGGAAGTAGTGCTGTATCTTTTATTTCTGAAAGGAGTCCTGATGCATGGACTCATCCCTAAAGAAAAGCTTATACTATTAAAGAATCCAGATCAGAATCTTATATATAACTTAGTAAATGACAAAAACAACAACTATACTAATACTAATATTATTATTAGTGTTGTTTTCAAAATAGCCAAGAAGATTAAGAAACGTCTAGGTAGAAAATTAAATTGATATTAATAAGCAGACTGAGGACGTGTCTAGCTGTCCCTTTTCTAAATAACAGAAGCAAAGAATTCCATTGTGTATAAGCTAAAACTTTCCCTCTTTTTTTTTTTTTTTGTACATTTTTTATTTGGAGTTCAATTTGCCAACATATAGTATAACATCCAGTGCTCATCCAGTCAAGTGCCCCCCTCAGTGCCCGTCACCCAGTCACCCCAATCTCCCGCCCACCTCCCTTCCATTACCCCTTGTTCATTTCCCAGAGTTAGGAATCTCTCATGTTCTGTCACCCTCTCTGATATTTCCCACTCATTTTCTTCATTTTTTCTCCTTTCACCTTTATTCCCCTTCACTATTTTTTATATTCCCCAAATGAATGAGACCATATAATGTCTGTCCTTCTCCACTTGACTTACTTCACTCAGCATAATACCCTCCAGTTCCATCCACGTCGAAGCAAATGGTGGGTATTTGTCGTTTCTAATGGCTGAGTAATATTCCATTGTATACATAGACCACATCTTCTTTATCCATTCATCTTTCGATGGACACCGAGGCTCCTTCCACAGTTTGGCTATTGTGGACATTGCTGCTAGAAACATCGGGGTGCAGGTGTCCTGCTGTTTCACTGCATCAGTATCTTTGGGGTAAATCCCCAGAGTGCAGTTGCTGGGCCATAGGGCAGTTCTCTTTTCAACTCTTTGAGTAACCTCCACACAGTTTTCCAGAGTGGCTGCACCAGTTCACATTCCCACCAACAGTGCAAAAGGGTTCCCCTTTCTCCACATCCTCTCCAAAGTTTGTTGTTTCCTGTCTTGTTAATTTTCCCCATTCTCACTGGTGTGAGGTGGTATCTCATTGTGGTTCTGATTTGTATTTCCCTGATGGCAAGTGATGCGGAGCATTTTCTCATGTGCTTGTTGGCCATGTCTATGTCTTCGTTGATGAAATTTTTATTCATGTCTTTTGCCCATTTCATGATTGGATTGTTTGTTTCTTTGCTGTTGAGTTTAATAAGTTCTTTATAGATCTTGGAAACTAGCCCTTTATTTGATACGTCATTTGCAAATACTTCTCCCATCCTGTAGGTTGTCTTTTAGTTTTGTTGACCGTTTCTTTTGCTGTGCAAAAGCTTTTTATCTTGATGAAATCTCAATAATTCATTTTTGCTTTTGTTTCCCTTGTCTTTATATGTGTATCTTGCAAGAAGTTGCTGTGGCCAAGTTCAAAAAAGGTATTGCCTGTGTTCTCCTCTAGGATTTTGATGGATTCTTGTCTCACATTTAGATCTTTCATCCATTTTGAATGTATCTTTGTGTATGGTGTAAGAGAATGGTCTAGTTTCATTCTTCTGCACGTGGCTGTCCAATTTTCCCAGCACCATTTATTGAAGAGACTGTCTTTTTTCCAGTGGATAGTCTTTCCTGCTTTGTCGAATATTAGTTGACCATAGAGTTGAGGGCTCATTTCTGGGTTCTCTATTCTGATCCATTGACATGTGTCTATTTTTGTGCCAGTACCGCACTGTCTTGATGATCACAGCTTTGTAGTACAACTTGAAATCTGGCATTGTGATGCCCCCGGCTCTGGTTTTCGTTTTGAATATTCCCTTGGCTATTCGGGGTCTTTTCTGATTCCACACAAATCTTGTGATTATTTGTTCCAACTCTATGAAGAAAGTCCATGGTATTTTGATAGGAATTGCTTTGAATGTGTAAATTGCCCTGGGTAGCATAGAAATTCTCACAATATTAATTCTGCCACTCCATGAGCATGGAATATTTTTCCATCTCTTTGTGTCTTCGTCAATTTCTTTCAGAAGTGTTCTGTAGTTTTGAGGGTATAGATCCTTTACCTCTTTGGTTAGGTTTATTCCTAGGTATCTTATGCTTTTGGGTGCAATTGTAAATGGGATTGACTCCGTAATGCCACTGATTTCTGGGCATTGATTTTGTATCCTGCCACGCTGCCAAATTGCTGTATGAGTTCTAGCAATCTTGGGGTGGAGGCTTTTGGGTTTTCTATATACAGTATCATGTCATCTGCAAAGACAGAGAATTTGACTTCTTTGCTAATTTGAATGCCTTTTATCTCTTATTGTTGTCTGATTGCTGAGGCTAGGACTTCCAGTACTATGTTGAATAGCAGTGGTGAGAGTGGACATCCCTGTCATGTTCCTGATCTTAGGGTAAAGGCTCCCAGTGTTTCCCCATTGAGAATGATATTTGCTGTGGGCTTTTTGTAGATGCCTTTTAAGATGCTGAGGAATGTTCCTTCTATTCCTACACTCTGAAGAGTTTTGATCAGGAATGGATGCTGTATTTTGTCAAATGCTTTCTCTGCATCTGTTGAGAGGATCATATGGTTCTTGTTTTTGCTCTTGCTGATATGATCTATCACGTTGATTGCTTTACGAGTATTGAACTAGCCTTGCATCCCAGGGATAAATCCCACTTGATCATGGTGAATAATCTTCTTAATGTACTGTTGGATCCTATTAGCTAGTATCTTGTTGAGAATTTTTGCATCTGTGTTCATCAGGAATATTGGTCTATAATTCTCCTTTTTGGTGGGGTCTTTGGTTTTGGAATTAGGGTGATGCTGGCCTCATAAAATGAGTTTGGAAGAATTCCATCCCTTTCTATCTTTCAGAACAGCTTAAGTAGAATAGGTTTGTTTCTTCTTTAAATGTTTGTTAGAATTACCCCTGGGAAGTCATCTTGGCCCTGGACTTTTGTGTCTTGGGAGGTTTTTGATGACTGCTTCAATTTCCTCCCTGGTTATCGGCCTATTCAGGTTTTCTATTTCTTCCTGCTCCAGTTTTGGTGTTTGTGGTTTTCCAAAAATGAGTCCATTTCTTCTAGATTGCCTAATTTATTGGTGTATAGCTGCTCATAATATGTTTTTCAAATTGTTTGTTTTTCCTTGGTATTGGTGGTGATCTCTCCTTTTCATTCATGATTTTCATTCATGATTATTAATTTGAGTTTTTTCTCTTTTGTTTTTAATTAGGCTGGCTAATAGTTTATCTATCTTATTAATTCTTTCAAAGAACCAACTCCTGGTTTTGTTTTCTGTTGTACAGTTCTTCTGGTCTCTATTTAATTGAGTTCTGCTCAAATCTTTATTAAGATTCTTTTCTGCTGCTGGGTGTAGGTTTTATTTGCTGTTCTTTCTCCAGTTCCTTTAGGTGCAAGGTTAGCTTGTGTATTTGAGTTTTTTTCCAGTTTTTTGAGAGATGCTTGTATTGCGATGTATTTACCTCTTAGGACTGCTTTTGCAGTATCCTAAAGATTTTGAACAATTGTATCTTCATTTTCATTAGTTTCAATGAATCTTTTTAATTCTTCTCTAATTTCCTGGTTGACCCTTTCATCTTTTAGCAGGATGCTCTTTAACCTTCACATGTTTGAGTTTCTTACAAATTTATTCCTGTGATTGAGTTCAAGTTTCAAAGCATTATGGTCTGAAAATATGCAGGGGACAATCCCAATCTTTTGGTATTGGTTGAGACCTGATTTGTGATCCAGTATGTGGGCTACTCTGGAGAAAGTTCCATGTGCACTTGAGAAGAATGTGTATTCTTTTGTGTTTGGATGTAAAGTTCTATAAATATCTGTGAAATCCATCTGGTCCAATGTATCATTTAAAGCTCTTGTTTCTTCGGAGATGTTGTTCTTAGAAGATCTGTCATTTGCAGAAAGCACCGTGTTGAAGTCTCCCAGTATTAGTGTATTATTATCTAAGTATGTCTTGACTTTGATTATTAATTAATTGATATACTTGGCAGCTCCCACATTGGGGGCATAAATATTCGTGATTGTTAGGTCCTCTTGTTGGATAGATCCTTTAAGTATGATATAGTGTCCCTCTTCATCTCTTTCTACAGTCTTTGGGATAAACTTTAATTTATCTGATATGAGGATGGCTACCCCTGCTTTCTTTTGAGGACCATGGTAAATAGTTCTCCAACCTTTCATTTTCAGGCTGTAGGTATCTTTAGGTCTAAAATGAGTCTCTTGTAGACAGCAAATAGTTGGGTCTTACTTTTTTATCCAGTCTGAAACCCTGCATCTTTTGATGGGATCACTTAGCCCATTCATGTTCAGAGTTACTATTGAAAGATATGAATTTAGTGTCATACCTATTCAGTTGCTGTTTTGTGGATTATTTATTTGGGCTTCCTCTTTCTATTACAGAGTCCCCTTTAATATTTCTTGCAGAGCTGGTTTGGTGGACACATATTCTTTCAGTTTCTGCCTATCTCGGAAGCTCTTTATCTCTCCTTCTATTCTGAATGAGAGCCTTGCTGGATAAAGTATTCTTGACTGCATGTTCTTCTCATATAGGACCCTGAATATATCCTGCCAGCCCTTTCTGGCCTGCCAGGTCTCTGTGGAGAGGTCTGCTCTTAATCTTTGTCCCCCTATAAGTTAGGGATCTCTTGTCTCTTGTTGCTTTAAGGATTTTCTCTTTATCTTTGGAATTTGCAAGTTTCCCTCTTAAATGTTGAGGTGTTGAATGGTTTTTATTGATTTTAGGGAGGGACCTCTCTATCTCCTGGATCTGAATGCCTGATTCCCTCCTCAAATTAGGGAAGTTCTCAGCTATGATTTGTTCAAATATGCTTTCTGGTCCTCTGTCCCTCTCGGCGCCCTCTGGACCCCAATCATATGCAGATTTTTCCTTCTGAGGCTGTCATTTACTTCCCTTAACCTTTCCTAATGGTCTTTTCATTGTTTTTCTCTTTTTTTCCTCAGCTACCTTCCTTGCCATCAACTTGTCTTCTATGTCACTCACTCGTTCTTCTACCTAACTAACTTTCATTGTTAGGACCTCCAGTTTGGATTGCATCTCATTTAATTGATTTCTACTTTCTGCCTGATTAGATCTAAATTCTGCAGTCATGAAATCTCTTGAATCTTTTATGCTTTTTTCCAGAGCCACCAGTAGCTTTATAATTATGCTTCTGAATTGGCTTTCTGACATGGAATTGTAATCCAAATTCTGTAAGTCTGTGGCAGAGAGTACTGTTTCTGACTCTTTCTTTTGTGGTGGGTTCTTTTTTCTAGTCATTTTGCTCAGTGCAGAGTGTCTGTATGAGCAGGCTGCGTCAAGAATATCAACCACAACCTAAGTAAATTTCACCCTAGATAATTCTAGGCACCTGGTGATGATGCCGAGGTCAGAGACCAGAAATTGAAAACAAAATCAGAAGGAAATAAAACAAAAGGACCACTAAAGTGAAAAACAAATTTTAAAACAAAAATATTAAAAAATAAAAGGCCAGGAATCCTAAAGAAGAAGAGAAAAAAATAGGGGAAAAAAGAGAGAAGAAGAAAAAAGGGGGAAAAAAGGAGAAGAAAAAAGAGGGGAGACTAGGAGATGGTTGTGGTGAAGAAATTGTAGTGAAGGGAGAATGTAGTCTACCTGAGGGGTTCTAGAGGGTCATCCTCTTGTTTCTGAGTATGTTAAGTTCTGTATATTAGGAGATGCTCAGTCCCAAATTTATATAAACCAGAAATACTTGTAAAGGGCCCCAACATTGAACACCAAAACATAGATGATATAAAAGAGGGGGGCAGAATGGGAATGAGGAATCTCACAGTATGAACCAGCATGGTATACCACTTGGTTCTGGGTGCATACTGGTCATGTTTTAGAAGGTATTAACTTCTGCCATTGTAGAACAAAATGAGGCAGAGAAAACACAAAACAAAACAAAACAAAACAAAATATCTTGTATATCTCCCAAAATTAAGTTGAATATGTTGAAGGGAATCTAGAAGTGGAAAATATAACTAGGACCTATAATTGTAAAAATATGAAAGTCAAAAAGGAAGAATCTTAAAAATGAAGAGGTAAAATATTGTAGTTAAGATGGGAAAAGAGGGGAAAAAAGGAAATTTACAGTCTGTTATAAAAACAAGTTGTACTGGGAAAAGGAAGAAAAAAAGGGGGTGGTGTTATCCTATGGTTCTATATACTGTAAATCCCTTGACTTCCCCTGGAGCTCTCCAGCGCTGCTTGGTCAAAAACTTGCTCTTCCCCTGTCCTTCCAGCTGGTCTTCTGGGGGAGGGGCCTGCTGTGCTGACTCTCAGGTGTGAGCACCTGGGGAGCTGCCCTGCCCCGGCCTGGTGCCGGGCTCAGTGGGAGCTATTTACCCCGTGAGGGCCCTGTTCCCTCGCAGCCCTGCTCCGCCCCAGGCACAGGGTGACGCAAGGAGGAACAACACCACTGGTGGTGGCCAGGTCCCCAGCCCTGGAGTCAGCTCCCGCAGTAACTACCGCAGCTCCCAGTCCACAGGGGCCTGGATGCTCCAGGGGCGGGGGTGCTGATCTGCACAGCTTGGGGGCACCTGGCTGCCAGAGAGTCCTCGCTGTCCTGTGCCCTCCCCACCTCCGCCTGTCCCAGGGGGAGCGCAGGATCCTGGATTGTGTCCCCCGTCGCCCTGGGATCCGGGGCCTGTGCTGCTGGATTCATGCTCCCCGGGCCGTGCAGCCCCCTCCGCCTGGAGCCGCCACCTGAGCTTCCCCCGAGGCCCCACCAGGCACGCTCCCAAGCTAAAACTTTCATCTCCATCATACATTTTCAGGGATTTGAGAGGAGCATGGTATCTGCTATGTAGACATTCACTCACTCCACAAATATTATCGAGATCCTACCATGTTGCAGGTACCCAACGTATATCAAGGAATAAAATAGGAATACTTGCCTTCTTAAAGCTTATAGTCTAGTTGGGTGTGGTGGTGGTGGTAAAAATTGTCTGGGAGGATAGGTAGCAAAGAAAAAAAATCATTGTAAATAAGGAAATTATATGATGTACTAGAAGAGGAGAAGTACTGTGGACAAAAGGAAAAGTAGAGCAGAGTACACAAAGTTCCAAAGCCAGCTATATGATCTGTATTTACAGATGTCTGAAGAAGTGTATTTTTGAATGGCTCACCAAGCATCCCTACTATGGAATAAGCCACTGTCTCTAGAAAGCATCCATTAAGGTGTGGCTGGGTTAGCAGAGTGACCATGCTGTGACAAAGGCAATATTGTCTTGGGGCCTCAGCCTACTCGCTGGTCCCAATAGATGACTTCCTTCCCCATTGGCACTGGCATCCTTTTACTCCTCCATCCTCTTTCCTGAATCCTATTCTGTGAGGGTTCTTTCACGTGGGGAAGGATTTATTATTTAATTGATGTGCACTACCACATAGAGAAGTCTAGATGAGATGTCAGGGAAGAAAACATGATGATGGAGTTCTAGGTGTTGACAGTCAAGTAGTGGAGCATAGAAGGGACTTTATGTGCCAGAAAGCTGTGACAAACTCCACAGCCAGCAAACAGTCCCTTCCACCTCACTGCTTACCTCATTGTACATGGTGGTTTTCATCACCCTCCCCACCAAAATCACTTTATTTTTTTATTTTTATTTATTTATGATAGTCACAGAGAGAGAGAGAGAGAGAGAGAGAGAGGCAGAGACACAGGCAGAGGGAGAAGCAGGCTCCATGCACCGGGAGCCCAACGTGGGACTTGATCCCAGGTCTCCAGGATCGCGCCCTGGGCCAAAGGCAGGCGCCAAACCGCTGCGCCACCCAGGGATCCCTCAAAATCACTTTATAATACATACTGTAACACTGAAGGAGATTGGTCTGATTTTAAAACCAGTTGCCCTTGAAGTATGCCCTCAGTTCCTCAGTTCTTCTTCCAAGATAGAGGGTATGTTTTGGTGTACAAATCAAGTTAGATTTTTTTGTGACTATTTGGACAAAAACTCATTCTCTGAAAGAGTTCAGTCACAACGATGGAGATTTTTTTTGTTGGTGATACCTCTGCTTGTTTGTTTGTAATGAACCTTGTTTGAGTACCTGACGGCTCAGTGGTTGAGTATCTGCCTTTGGCCCAGGGCGTGATATGAGGGTCCTGGGATCAAGTCCCACATCTGGCTCCCCGTAGGGAACCTGCTTCTCCCTCCACCTATGTCTCCGCCTCTTTCTGTGTGTCTCTCATGAATAAGTAAATAAAATCTTAAAAAAAAAAATAAAGAAATGAACTTTGTTCATTGCAGTATCCATATTTCCATGAGAAGGCTTAGAAAATTAAGGGCTATTTAAATAAAGGATTTCTATCCCGACAGATTATAGATCACAACTTCTTACTTGTGAGAGATATAAAACAATACTTCCTAAAGAATACTCTTTCATATAGTTGTTTGTAACTATTGCTGAACATATAAAATCTTATGTGAAAATTTAACAGAATTATATCACATTAGAAAAAAAGAATCCGTGACTTTGATACTCAAAGTTAAACAAACAGGGGGCACCTGGGTGGTTTAGCCCATTAAGCACCTGATTTTTTTATTTCAGGCTCAGGTCATGATTTCAGGGTCATGATATCAAGCCCCTCCATTGGGCTCCACACTCAGTGAGAAGTCTACTTCTCTCCTTCTCCCCTCCCCCTCCCCCTGCTCACTCTGTCTTTCTCTCTCTAAAATAAATAAGCCTTTAAAAAAGTTAAACAAACAGGGGATCCCTGGGTGGCTCAGCGGTTTAGCGCCGCCTTCCGCTCAGGGCATGATCTAACCCGGGATCAAGTCCCACATCGGGCTCCCTACATGGAGCCTGCTTCACCCTCTGCCTGTGTCTCTGCCTCTCTCTCTCTCTCTCTGTGTCTATCATGAATAAATAAATAAAATCTTAAAAAAAAAGTTAAACAAATAAATATAAAGAAATGAAGAGAAGCTTTTTTTCTTTCTTATTTTTTTTATGAAAAGCATTTTTCTACAGTAAAATACTAAGTAACAAGTACAGAAGGAATGATAGCATTAGAAAATCACCACTTTGCCACTACTATAGTCATAATATAGGCAAGAATCATATCATCAATGGATACTAAAACTATTATATACATTTTCCTTAAAGCATGTCTACATAGTCTCTAAATAGCTTCATGTAGATCTTGCATTAATTACAAAGATAAAAAGGAGATTTTTACAATAAAAACGTGGTGTGTAAACAACTTAAAAATCAAGGTATCATGAACTTCCTGATATAGTTTACTGAGAAGGACCCAACAAAATGCATATAGTATCCCTGCCAGCAAATACATACCCTGAATCGCATCATGAGGAAATAATCAGACAATCCCAAATTAGGGGAACTTTTTATTTTTATTTTATTTTTTTAAGATTGTATTTATTTATTCATGAGAGACATGCAGAGAGAAGCAGAGACACAGGCAGAGGGGGAAGCGGGCTCCTAGTGGGGAGCCTAATGCAGGACTCGATCATGGGACCCCAGGATCATGACCTGAGCCAAAGGCAGATGCTCAACCACTGAGCTACCCAGGTTGCCCCTGGGGGAACTTTTTAATAAAACATCTGGTCTATACTTTTCCTAACTGATCAATGTCATGAGAGCAAAGAATAAAATTTAAAGAATCGTTTCTGTTTAAACAAAGCAATGAGCTATAACAACTAAGTGCAATGTGTGATTCTACATTGGAATCTGAGTTGAAAGGGAAAAAAAATTGAGACAGCTACAGAAACATGAATTTGGACTATGTTAGATACTATCCCATTTGTGTTCAATTTCCCTAGTTTAATAATTGTCTTATAGATGTATTCCACTACGAGAATACTGTTGTTCTTATAAGACATGCGTATGGAAACCCTTAGGAGTTTGTATTTGTTATGTTGTATCATTCAGCAAATAATAATAGTCCTGTATAACAAAGAATTTGATTGGCCTTTGTCCCTGGATCTTCGGAAGAGTTATGCTAAACACTTGGAATTCTCTGTCTTTGGGAATGTCTTTTTTTTTTTTTTTTTTTTTTTTTTGCCTTCATGGTATTTGTCTTTGTTATTCATCATGGGCCCCTTCAACCACATCTAACAGTTTATACTAACTAGGTGACACAGGATGGGCCCCTAGTTAGTTTAAACTAATGAAATTATGTAAGATGGAATATGGTGATTCCAGAAAGACCAACTGTGTGATTACAGGGCTGGAGCTTTGAGTCACTTGGTATTCATCAAAACTTTGAGGAGGTGAGGGGTACTAGATATTGAGTCATATGGCCAGTGATTGAATCAACATGCCTACTTAACAAAGCCCCGGCAGAAACTATGGACACTAAAGCTTGCATGAGCTTTT
Organism: Canis lupus familiaris; assembly: GCF_011100685.1. NCBI lineage: Eukaryota > Metazoa > Chordata > Mammalia > Carnivora > Canidae > Canis > Canis lupus. The sequence continues at coordinate 43,844,103 of NC_049224.1, forward strand.
CTGGTTGGCAATAATCTGTGTATTGTCACACATTGATGTGCCAGAGGGTGACATGTCCTCACAGACATGGCAACTTTACATTTGGGACTCTCCCAGATCTTGTTCTATGTATCTTACCCATAGCTATTTCTATTTGTATATTTTTGCTAGAATAAAACTATAATCATCAACATAGCGCTCTCCTGAGTTCTGTGAGTCATTCTAGTGGATTCAAACCTGAGTGACTGGTGAGAACCTCTGAATTTGAGGATAGTTGGTTAGGAGTAAGAATGGCCTAGAGACTTGTCAACTTATGACCAGTATCCGAAATGAGAGCACTTTGGTGAAGGCTTGTGCCCTTAACTTGTGAGGTGTGACCTGACCACAGATAACTGGTAGAAGTCATTTGTAGATTCATTGCAATATTGTTTTACAAATTTCTGTAAGTTTCATTTTGTTCAAAACAAAAATTTGGGAAGAAGAAGTAGTAATAGTTGTAGTAGCAGTAGTCGTAGTAGTAGTAGTAGTAGTGAGGATGCCTTGGTGGCTCAGGCCATGATCTTGGAGTCCTGGGATCGAGTCCCACATGGGGCTCCCTGCATGGAGCCTGCTTCTCCCTCTGCCTGAGTCTCTACCTCTTTCTCTGTGTCTCTCATTAAAAAATAAATTAAATCTTTTTTTAAAAAAGTGTATGGCTCTTATATAACTTACCAAGCAGGAAAAATAATCTAAAAACAATGTTCTGTAGAACTGCCTACGTGCCTCTATTGTCTGGTTAGATGAGCACTCAGGATGCTAGATTAATTTTTCTTCACAAGTTAGGTTGTTTGCATTGAAAAAGCTTGTATCAAGCCAGCTTGATTTTACGGGCTTAAAAATACCAAACACAATTACATGGGAATTAAAATTATAAAGAAACAAACAAATAAATAAAAATAAAAATGCTGAGTGTCTGGGTGGCTTAGTTGGTTAAGCACCCAATTGTTGGTTTCAGCTCAGGTCATGATCTCAGGGTCCAGGGATGTCAGGCTGCATGCTTAGTACCGAGTTTGCTTCAAATTCTTCTCCCTCCCTTTTCAACTGTACTTTCTTTCTAAAATAAAGAAATAAAATTTATAAATAAATAAATAAATTAATTAATTAATTAAAAATGCCAAACACTATATATTAAGTGCCAAACCCATGCTGCTCCTAGCAAGAAAATGAGTAAACTTTCCCCCATAGACTTGGGAAAAAATTAAAATGATGATATGAAGATCATGCTGAGAACAGGATCCTAAACAATGTAGTACAGTCAATCAAGAGAGGTATTTAGCCATCCAAAAGTGTTTTTAAAAACTTGTGCCTGGCACATAGTGAATACCCAATGAATAGCAGTAAATAGCAGCCAAGAAATATGAGAGACTTGAGAAAATGATATTATCAATCATTCCTCTCCTTTGGTGTACAGTACATTTCATCCTTAAAGCTGAGTTTGTGCAGCACATTCTCATCCGGCTAGAGTAGGATATGGGTAGACAGTTCCAATCATCACTGTGATACTAAAGAGAAAATTATCATAGAACTGAATAGATGCCTAAGGTCAAGTACTAGCCAGTTCATGCTTTTTTCCACCATGTCATATAGGTGCCCAAATCAAGGCATTTTGAGAACTCTTCTTAAAGCATTCAAGAGAGGGAGAGAAAGAGAGAGAAAGAGAGAGAAGGGACAAGGATGGAGGGAGGGAAGAAGCTAGGAGGTTAGGAAAGAGGGAAGGAGAGGGAGGGAGGGAAGGGATATATATTTTCTCCAAATATCTTTTCCTTGTTCAAAATGTACTATATTATCAATTTAAAATGGAAGTTCAATTTTTTCGACTTTCGACACTGCTGTGGTTCCATTGTTCATCAGAGACCTATTTTCTCCCATATAATGAGTTTTGTTCTTTGTGCCTTCATTGTCTACACCAATAGTTCAGACAAATGCTTTTACAATAAATTTAATGTGGCACCTGGGTGGCTCAGTTGGTTAAGCATCTCCCTTTGGCTCAGGTCATAATCCCAGGGTCCTGGGCTCCCTGCTCAGCATGGAGTCTGCCTCTCCCTCTGCCTCCCCCCCAGCTCATCCTCTCTCTCTCTCTCTCTCTCTCAAATAAATAAAATCTATAAAAAGTAAATAAAATAAATTTCATAAAATCTTATACATGTTGCTTGTAACTTCTATGGTTATAAGGCAATGTACTTGAAAATGCATATTAATTCACCTGCAATCAACTTACATGAATGGAGAGGAAATAATTTACTCTGTTGCATTCTTTCTCCCTTCCTCTCTCTCTCATCTCTACACATTATACGTTACATGTTGTATTTTCAGGTATTACCCTGTCACGTGGCTGTAATTCTGAGTTTTAGCTAGTAAAACCAATTGTTTTCCCCCCTTAAGACAGTCAAGTGTCTGACAAGTTGATTTCTTTTCTCAGCTATATGGAACAGCTTAAAACATCAGAATATTTCAGCTGAACTTTTTAATTATATATCTTAGCAGCCCAACATATTCAGGAGCTATACTTGAATATTCAACCTGAAATGGACTGAATGTTAAATTAAAGTAAACCACTAACTAAGGCAACTTTGCTTGGTGTATCTGCCATAAGAAGTGACAATTCATCTAATTAGTTTGCAATACTAGAGGCATTCTGAATTATTTCCCCCTGGCATGGATTTTTTCATAGTCACGGTACATGTACGGTCCACAGGACATACTTGGTTTCTATTAAAGTGTGACTTCTACCAGCAAGCACATTAATATGTATTCGTTCTGTCCCTAATGATATGGATAAGGTATAGAAGTGAGTCTGTAGATGACTGAGTGAATAAAATGATCCATTTGGGAACACGATATCTCATGTCTTAGATACCTAACACCACGCAGCGGTTGGCATAAATGACCTCTGAACCCTACAAGACAAGCTTCAGGAAAGGAGCAGTTAAGGGTGTGTGGGCCCTTCCTATCACTCTTTACACAGATACCAGTATGCCATGAAAGAATAAGATTATTAAGGATAACCTTGAACTCTCCTGTATTAATTGACCAATTGATACATATCTATATTTATCACTCTGATTATCGTTCTAGAAAAACAAATCTTCAGCCAATGTTGGAAGTTCAACTTTTGGGGGCTGCAAATGTGCTATAATCCAACTCATCACTGATGGTTTGAAGGTGCCATTGTGATCCATTAGGTTGGACCATTTCCCAACGCTCCAGGAGGGCTAAGTTGGCATGGATGCTTGAGGAGCTGGAAGGATTTAGGACGAATAAAAGGCTAAGAGTTGTATATGTCTGAGGAGATGGGCAAGGGGAAGAGTATGGAGAAGACTTGAAAGAACAAAAGGGCATAATGGAGGCCCCAGGCAAGGGAATATCCTGGGAGGAGAGGCCAAAGAGATGGGCTTGAAGCCAGTTGAATGAGACTGAACTGCTTGGCTTTTATTCCTTAGACAAAATAGAGAGTTTTAATTTAAACTTTTCTATTTTTATTTTTTAAAGATTTTATGTATTTATTTCGGAGAGAGCGCACACATCAGCATGAACTGAGGAAGGGGCAGAGGGAGCAGCAGACCCCCCACTTAGCAGGAAGCCCAATTCAGGGCTCCATCCCAGGATCCTGGGATCATAACCTGAGCCAAAGGCAGATGATTGACTGAGCCAGTCAGGCACCCCTAAACTTTCTCGATTTTCAATGCAATCAGGCAATATACATATTTTAAGGTGTATTTCAATTCTTTGGGGGTTTAAATTTCCTTTTTTTCTTCTTTTTTTGGTGGAAGATGAGAATTATGAGAAGAGATGTGTATGACAAAGATTCAGACCATATCAATAACTTTGCTTGGCAGACAACAACAACAAATACGAATTAGAAAAATGAGATGTGCTGAGCCTTTGGGTTATTTACCACTTACTGGAATGCCGACTGCAAACAATAAAATAAATATTTCGTTTTACGCAGTGTCGCTTAAAAAGTAAATAAGACACAGAGCCCTTCTAAGACAATTGCTGCTGCAGTATGAGGTAGGTATAATGACGCTTCAAGGCACATAAAGTTTAAGCTAATATTCTTGGGCTTAGGAGTTTATGTCTTCCTTTCTCCTGAAACAGTTCCCCTATGTGACTCCCATAGGTAAAATCATCTCAGTAGGTTTCGCTAACCAGCGTAGATAAGCGCAGGTCCGCATTAAAACTCCCACTACATATGAAAGCCAAATCAACCCCCTTTACTAATAGAGATGTTCAGAAAAGATAAAACACCTCAAAGCCCAAGTGCTGAGTTTGTGCTGCTATTTCATGTCCGAGCAATTACAGTGATGGTATTAAGGGAAGATGAGGGCGGGAGCAATGTTGTCATGGGGGGGCGGGGGGGCGGGGGAAGGGGACGCAGGCCTTTAAGCAATCATGTAGAGCATGCACAACATCTCAGAGCTGGGGAGGGAACAAAGCTCCGCGCTGTCAGAGTATTGATCGGCTCCAGAAGGTACAGGGAGCGCCTCTACGGTGATTGCCTTCCCCGCTGGGTTTAGAGAGGTCTGAAAGAATACAGTATTGATCTGGCCCCGTTCCTGAGAAGTAACTTGCAGATAAACCCCGACCAGAGGCCACCAACCTTGAGAACAAACTGTTGCAAAGAGGCCCCGTTTGCCAGGCATCCAGCATCAGAGCTGATGCTGTGGGGGTGATGATGAGGACGCGCTTAAGCCCCTGCCCCGGGGAGGAGCTGAGGACAGGTCTTCTCTCGTCCTCGAATCACTGCATCTCTAAGATCTGAAACAGTTAAAGCCTCGTCCCAGGGGAGAGACGGGGAGGGAGCATCTCAGGTCCATTTGTGAAGCTGTATTTTACCAAGGAAGAAAGGTGTGACTTTTTGAAGCTTTGTGTGTTTGTCTGAATCCACTCAGAGCCTCATTTACCTTTTAAATGGGAATGATAATCCCAATTTCGCAGACTGTGACCTGGATTCAGTGTGATAAAGGAACCTACTCCGAAAAGGGTAGCTTTTAGTTATCAGGGTGATGTTTGGGAGGAATATCACCTCTCTGCTTCCTCTTGGAAAGAAAGACTCCCTCCCAGTCACTAAATTTCATGAATAAAATTTTTGAAGAACATTTTTCAGGGAAAGAGACACTTTCAAATGTTCCACTTCCCGAATTGTGCTAGAACTGGTTTGCTACTTTCATCCTTGTATATTACCAAACCTCAAGTTCCAACTTGGAAATAAAAATAATCCCAACCGAAAATTACTTATTTGTATACCACTCATTTTCTCACGGTTTCCTGGTGGAAATTACTGTAACCACAGGATCTCGCATGGTTTCAACCTCCAGCCACAAGTTAAAATCGGCCAAATGCTACTGAGAAGTTGGGGAACCAGGCTGTCAGCTGGGAATTGATCCTGCTGTGTAACCAGATACAAACGCAAATTGACTTAGACTGGGATTTTAGGGTACAACAGCATTGCTGCCACTGACGTTAAGGATATTTCATTTGCTAAGGAAGATGGCACCAAATTTATCACTCATCTGAGTAAGCTAGTCCAAGAATTCAGTGACAGTTCTATAAACCAGGATCGCCTCCTCAGCCCATGAGGGGCAACATCATTTCCTTGGATTATGTGGTGTGTAAAACGGGGTACATGCTACATCCGAGGTGCCAAGGATTTTATGAGTCATGGATAAAAGAGACTCCATGTGTTTTTTTTTTTTCTTTCAAAATCAGTCTGAGCTCATCACAGCTATCACTTAATTGTTTTATCAATTTCAGAATGGAGTGTGTTGTACCAACAGCAACTTCTCTCAGACTATTTAAACAAAAAACTGGGTTTGATAACTCTGTCATAACTGAGCTCCGTTCAAAAGATAAGAGTGGATGAGAGACATGTTCCACCTCTGATTACTTTTGCCAGCAGCCAGGGGAACCAAAGCAAATTCGCCATGAACGCGTCTTCTGTGCTTAAAGATCACAATTGCGGCAGCAGTAACACCTCCCTGTTTTCAAAGTGCTTGCCATGCATTGTCTATTTTTTTTTAATCATTCTTGAGACCCCCGGAGGACGGCATGCACATTCATCCCAGCTTCATTTGATCCACTCCTGCTTGACCACTGCCAGACTTTTTCCCAGGCAAGAGGAGAACACCCCGGAGAGGGCACAAACTGGACAAAGGGGCTGCAGAGGTGGTTTGATTTCACCACAATCATTTCATCTCGCTTAGCAGAAATCCCCTGGGCCCGCCCTCCAGGACACAAACTTGCCTTTGTTCATGCAGCTCAAATAAAAAGCTTCCCCTTCAAAATTTAACTCGTCTCTCTGAAACATTTAAAGGAAATGTGGCCTGTAATTGTCTGATGTGAAATGCAAGATACTCGGTCCTTTGTCCAAAGGCTAATATCTAATCCTTCTCAAACCCCGAGGAGCAGTCTTTGAAGCTCTGATAGAATTTGTAAAGCCAAATAAAAACGGCACTAAATATGTATTTGCTTCATTAAAAACTTCAAGTATTCATCTCCATCTTAAGCGCACTCTCAGCCAGCCCCACAGCCTTACCTACTGCAACACAAAGGGCATTGAGATCATTGATTTTCTGAGAGGTATCCATAATTGAAAAGTCATTTTAGTCATCCTCCTTTCGAGAGGACCCAGCTTTCAAGAATTACATGTGGACCAAGATTCCTGACCTGCAAAGGTAGAAATGTATATCGCAACTTGAAATTTTTCTGCACATAAAAAGTACAGATGCATTCTAAACAGTCACCCCTCCCGAGGCAAGCTGTCGCCTCCCAGACATGTCCATCCACGTATGTGAGCATGGTAATTACCCATGTGATCAGAGCACCGGGAGCCTTTGTTGTCTCTCTCAGCTCTTCTTTTTTCTTCCTCCCCTACTTTTGCCGTTCTAAGAGAAGTCAAGGTGAAGGGTTTAATGCCTCTGAAGCTGGGGGCAAGAAAACAATCGCCTTTTCCAGTGGCTAGTAAAGAATACCAGGGAACAGTTAAAACAGAGCCACTGAAGTGAACAACCTTGATGTGACCAACGGGAGAAACACCCCCTTCAGGTACTCCCCACAGGGTTCCCTTTTGGTTGCTGGGCCAAGCAGGTCAGCCCATCTCTATGGCACTCCCTTTCAAGTGCAGCGCTGAATGCCAGCAAACAGGTTCCGCATGACTGCTGGTGCTCAGAGAAGCTCCTCAGAGAGAGACCCCTGACCGACCAGAGGGGCAAGAACCAAAGCAGAGATCAGGCACTTTATTTCAAGGATGTGTGCGTGTGTGTGCACATGCACGTGTGTGTGTGTGTGTGTGTGTGTGTGCAGGAAGCCTTTCAAATCCAGAAACACTACACATGTACTCAGGTTCAGCCAAAGAAAAATAGAAAATCGAAATAAGAGAGACCAGCTTTTCAGAAGTAAACAACTTAGAGGACACTGAGAACACTAGTGACTTTGCAGTTTGTAATTTCTATTGTAACTGAATTCTGTTTTGAAGGAACAGAGTGACTATGGTGGTTCTTATCGTTTGGCATATCGTAGAAATTCCACAGCTGAGGTGCTCAGCCTCAGGAGGTTTCTTTCCATCCTTACCTGGTATGAGAAAAGCAGAGCATAAATGCTGCTAGAAAATTTCATTCTCATTATCCTAGAGGATTCTCTCTGCTACAGATACACAGCACTGTGGTTTCTTGTTACATGGTGCACCCTTGGATGCTTACGTATTAATTAATGAGCAGAGTTAGCAAAATAAACACACTACAGGGGTGTCACTGGCAAGTTCTGGAAGAAGCCAGAGACTCCTTGGCCTAAACTTTTCACATTTGCAAACGGGAGGCACTCTCTCACAAACAATCTTGCTCATAAGCTGATGATCGATGAGCATTCTTACACTGTCAAGCAGCTCTTGGAAGTTCTTGTAAGATATGATAGCTGCTAAATCTAGTACTGAAACTAGTCATATGTCTGAGCAAGTCATGGGCTAAAACATGGGTTCCCATAGTTGATGTTACTAAACTCAGGCTGGAGATTCATTGGGATGGAAATCCTGATAAGGGAGTTCAAGCATAATGCCCGCCTTTGGCAACTTGCATTGAGCTTCTACATCATTTCAGGCCCCAGAAAACTTAAATCCAACAGATACAGCCCAGCCCTTGTGGAGCCCACACCCCTGGAAGGATGGCAACATGGGACAGGTAAGTCTACTTGTGCCGAGCCACATGAAGGAAGAGTGATGGATACTCATGGAACATATAAGACAAGAAAACAGGCTGAGGAATAAGGAAGGCTTTATAGACAGCAGAATGTTTATATGAAAAGGGGAAAAATTAATATATGGGTGACTTACAAACCCGAGTTTACTGATTTTCTGTCATGATTAACACATGTATCTATAAAAATTTTCAGACTCATTCTCTCTTTTCCAACCCCACTCTGACTTATCTCCCTTTAGCTATCACAACACACTAGTTGGATTTGAAAACTCTTTCAATTAAATTTGGAAATTCCAGCAGGGAAACATTCTCAGTAGCCTGTCTGATTAAGAATAGAAAAATAATCATATTTTGACATCTATGATCAAACCACATAAAATAGCCCCAAATGATTTTAAAAATCATACCTAATCTATTAAATTTATATTTTCATAAGCACTAACGCTGTAACATCCTACATCTTGCTATCATTCAGTAATCTGTCATCCTTACAAAATTCTATGGCTACTAGGAAATCTAAGACATGGGTTTTAAGCAGAAATTTAGCTTCTTTTCCCACAAAGTTTGGGATATTCAATGCTCGCTTTATCGAACCAACAAAAAAAAGATATCCAATTTTATGTAGGTATGGCTTAAGGTGTTTGCAGGTATAGTCTTTTTTGGAAGAGGGAAATAAGACTTTTAAAATGTGGAATGTGAAGATAAACTATCAAGCGTTGACTTGCCAACTTGCAGCATATCAAAATGTCAGCTCAGCACCTCAAGGAATCTGAAGGGATTATTCAGCCCAATTTTCTCTGTGCTTAATGCCATATCCTGGCTTAGAGTCAGGCTCTTCTGGAAGAATATTTAACTCTTACTGCACATCCTGGCCCCATTTCATGCAATAAAGTTGCCATTTCTGAAATAAAATTGTAATAGGCTGAAATATTTCCCTCAGCTGTGAAAGGATCCTTGCTTTGGGGATATAGCTTACATACTGTGATAACCTCAATAATCCCTGGCAAGAATATATCAAAATCACACTTACGCTTCCATTAGTAAGGCCTAACAAGAATGGTAATAAAACTATTCTTAGCACTATCCCAAGAAGGGACAGTGGTGTGATTCTTATGACAACTCTCCCCAAGCCCACAGCCAACGCATAATGGCTTTCATGAAACAGCATAAATCTTCAACCAAGACATTCAACCTCTGAGGGAATAGGTATGTTACATAACATTCACAAGGGACCTCAGGGGTAGTCAAGTCTATTTTCTGTGTGATTCGTGAATCCCCTCTATTGTTTTTTGTTATAGATGGACACAAGGATAGAGTCCTTTGCTCTCAAAGGACTCCCGCCCCAGAAAGCAGCCTGTTACCAAATTTGATGGATCTAATAGGAGCATCCTTCTTATTAGTTTCCATAATCAACCCTCAAAAACTTTAACCACTCGAGCTACTTCTGTACGAGAGGGCTTCCAAGAGTACACCTGATTATTTTCCCACAGGACATCCCTACTAAAATTTGAATTAAACCATGCCTTTATCCAACCACTTCCTGGGCACCTATTGAGTCAAGCACCTATTGTGTTGCTGGGGATATGACAGGAAACAAAACTAACAAAGTCATTCCCCTCATGAAACTTCCTGAGTGGACTGAGTAGAGAGGGAGAAGATACATAAGCAAACAAGTGAAAATGTAAAATTTCAGGTGGAGTAACCCGAGACAGAGAAGGCTGAGGAGTGTGCAGGGTGCACAAAGGAGCTGGGGATTTGCATAGGGTTGCCAGGGAAGGCCTCCCTACAAGGTTTTTTGTGACCAGAGACCTAAAGTTGGGAGCCAAAAGGAGACCTATCAAAAATCCCCATTCCTCCCACTCTGGGCTGGCAATGGATTCTGATTGGTTGGTAACACTGCCAGGTCTCCATGTAGAAGGATAGCTCCCAAAAGGGAGTTTCATTTGATTCACAGCATGTGCCACAGATGCCAGACAGACATGGACAGTACATATTTAACAGATGCATATTGTAGACCTGCAATATACTTACTGTGATTCATTCATTGTCTCTTCTTCTCAAACGTGTATCTAGTGATCCTCCCTTACCTGTTTCCAGACTGTGGTTGATAAGGGGTAATTAAAACCCCGATAGGGTACCTGGGTAGCAGAATCAGTTAAGCTTTTGACTCCTGGTATCGGCTCAGGTCCTGATCTCAGGGTTGTGAGATGGAGCCCCTCATCAAGTTGTCTCCGTGCTCAGTGTGGAGTCAGCTTAAGATTCTCTCTCCCTCTCCCTGTGTCCCTCTTTCTTTTTTTCTCTGTCTCTCCCTCTAAAGTAAATAAATAAATCTTGGATCCCTGGGTGGCGCAGCGGTTTGGCGCCTGCCTTTGGCCCAGGGCGCGATCCTGGAGACCTGGGATCAAGTCCCACGTCGGGCTCCCGGTGCATGGAGCCTGCTTCTCCCTCTGGCTGTGTCTCTGCCTCTCTATCTCTCTCTCTCTCTCTGTGACTATCATAAATAAATAAAAATTTAAAATAAATAAATAAATAAATCTTAAAAAAAAAACTGTGGAAAGTGACACCATGAGTAGGGGGAGGGGAACCATTCTATCTTCATTTATCTAAATGAATCTCTTATGTTTTTTTTTTCAATCTTTGCCATGCTTTCCTTTTCTTGAGAGTAAAGGTTAATATCTCTCATAAAGGGTGAAAGTCAGGGCTTAGCATAGTAATTGAGGTGTGGTCTGGTGAGCACAGAGAGGACCTAGACTCAATACCCTTGTTCTGGCCTCCACACCAAACCATATTCAATATAGGATCCTATTCATTCGATTTGGGAGGGACTCTTCATTTCATCCAGATGTTTAGTGCTAAGTGGCTGCCAGGCTGTCAGGCACAAGGCAGGTACTTTCTTTTTCTTTTCTTTTTTTTTTTTTTCACCCCCTTCCTTCCTTGGCTAAAATCTTAACATGATATTAAAAGAAAGCTGTTCACCTGGGACGAATATCATTTGTCAAAGTTCTGTAAGTTCTAGCACCAACCATGGTTTGACGGTGGCCATTCCTAACAAAAGGTTAATGCTTTAAGCTTAAAAAAAATTTGGATCTGTTGGTTGGTAATTGGAATAAACATTCAAATTTGAGCATCAAATTTCTCATTAGTTTCACATCAATACCTGTGCTGCAACTATGGATCAGTGAACTGGACTCCTCGCTGCCCAAGTGAGTTCATTAATCACTCTCCCCTAAGATGGCTGTGTAAGTAGACAGCTGTTCTAAGCAGCTGTCTTCCAGTACAACTCCTCTCATGCAGACGGTGGGAAACTTTTTGCCCGAGTCGGCTGTTGTTTTAGCTGGAAGTCCTGCTTGTAGTGACAGGTCCAGAGGCAAGTGGGTCTGAGGTCAGTATAGCATTCCAATTTGTAAATTGGTCACTTTATGGTCACAGGTAGAAAGGTTTGAAACCATTAAGGCTAAGTTTCCATATCTTATCTGACTAATCACCAGGAAGAAGAAATCCGAAGCTATGCATTTCAAGTTTACACTGCATTCGGTGAAAAGCCACAAACCTAAATTGAACTCTTAAGAACCTTTTTTTCCCCGCCTCTTGCACAAAATGATAGGGCCTCGTTCCTTTGCCCTCCTGATCTTCCAACTATAGATAGTTAACTTTATTTTCATATTTTTGGATACACTTGGCTGCTTAGAGAGATCAGAATCCACACACAGCTCCAATTCTCCATTATATTGAAGCAGGCACTCCTGTAATTGGAGCTTATCCTGTTTTAATATATGCAATCAGGAAATTTGAAGCGGCCTTGATGGCCGCTATAATATTTCCCTTAGATGCTCTCTGATATGTCAGTGTCTACAAGTTCATCCACACAGCAATGACCTCATGTGGCAACCTTTTTCCATCCGCTAGAACACTTAGTAGTAACATGAGAACCTGATTATCTTCTGTTAGGGAAAAAAAAAAAAAAAAAAAAAAAAAGGAGGAGAAAAGACCAAGAAAAACAACACATATAAACATGAACTAAAAAGTATCTCTCTCATAAACAGAACCAACAAGAGAAAATAAAACTCACAGAATCCAAATGATTGTTTTGAGGAAAGGAGGTGAGTGGCAGTTTGTTGAAAATCAAGGACTTCCAGGCATATCTATTTCCTGGAGATGTATTTAATGTTTTCACAATAAGGGAAAGAGAAGAGGATGTCAAAAGTTCAACTCATGAAAACTTTGGTTTCTCTCATTAATTGCAATCAGGAAATATACAAAGGAATGGGGGAAGGGTAGAGAATGTATATTTCCTGGGTACTTCTTAGACAAACCATTTAAATTGAACTCCCCTAGTATGTGATCAAGACAGCTTTGAGGTAGGCATTGCCACCCCCAAGAGAGATGAGGCAACTAAAGTTCAATCATTCATTCATTCATTCATTCATTCCATATACCTGTTTCAGATTTGTTCTGAGAAAGTACCCTGTACCAGGTACTGTTCTAGTTCTTGGAAATAGAGGTAAACAAGGCAGCAAAGAGCCTTGCTTTCACAAAACCTACATTTCAATGGGCAAGGATAGGAAATAAACAAATAAGAAAATACCAACTGGCAATAATGTCAAAGATAAAAATAAAGTAGAAGGTAATCACAAAGAGAAATTGGAAGTAATTGAAGGTTAAGGGATGTTGGAATGTCTCCCTGGGGTGGGATGGTGGGTGTTTAACTTGAGGCCTGTAAAACAAAAGGTAGTGCTAGAGAAGCAGGCAGAAGGACTCCCCACAAAACTACACAGCTGGTGCAAGATGTGGGATACTTGAACCCACTTCTATGTAAGTGCAAAGCCCTGGTCTTTCTCCCACTCTCCACTTCATAGAGTCATCATGAAATACATGACTAGTTTTGTAAACTATAATATCAAAAAGATAGTTGGAAATTAGAGGAAAAAGAAACTGTGTAGACAGCATAATCAAATAACTAAATTACAAATTGTCTGTTTCTGCTCAGGCCTGGCCAAATCTGCTACCAATCCAGCCTCATTTCTCTGGATAATTGTCCATGCTAAACTTCTTTTGGAAACAACTTTACCTTGAGACCACTGTTTGTAAACGTTACATCCTCCTTAAAATTAACATGTTTTCCCATTTAAGGAAGTGCTTGCCTTGTTTTCATCCTCACTGATTTCTGCCCCTTACTCTCTTAAAATCCAGTTTTGTCCAGTGCATCTTAAAGTTCATTGGTTCTAGGATGGAGTATGTTGGGACTAGATCTTTGAGTCCAAGCCATGGAGGGGAAGCAGTGAAAAACAGAGTGTAAAAAAGATTTATAAAACGTTAAAAATACTATGTGGAAAGACACACCCAGAAAGCCTTGGAGAGTTGAACCATCTATGCCCAGTGGGGTCTATTAATGGAAATTGTTTAATGAGTATCTTTTAAAGTAATTACCTATTAAAATACTAAACACTTGAATGGAAACTTTGGTTTCCAAGAATCTTGGAACATTTTCTACACTCTTGACTCCAGGGATGATTTCACTCACTACCCTATTGCAACTCCTTCTGAGGTTGATTGTTTCAAGTCTAACCATCAGCAGTTTGTTCTTTTATAAATGTAGCAGGCTGAGGAATAACCCAAGAGTCAAACTGGAGTTGATAACCTCTAACCTTTGTGATTTTTACAGACCTGTTGATGTAAAATCCAATATTTATACGTCTCCCTTTTTTCCTTTTATGTCCTTACCAACTTCTTTATATAATTGGTACGAGGAGCTCATCAAACAAAACTGTCTTTGTTTTATGACATATATAGAGGAAATTGCGAGGCAATAAATATTAATATAAAAATTATTAATAAGGCTCAGATTTTGAAATATGTTTGCTAATACTCTACTCATAAAAATGAATTATATTATTTTACTGGAATGTTCCTCCTTGTCCCTATTTTTGCCAAAATTCCAAATATGGATCCAATTTCTCCTTTAAATTTGAGTTGTATTTCATTCGATTTGCTTCCAACTTCAAGGGTTGAATTAAAGAGAATTCAATGTAGTTTTTTTTTTCTGTTGAATATAATGATAATCCAGAATGATTTGTATAAATGAACCTGGTGGGAAAATAAGTACACATGTGTAAATTATCTGTACATGCAATTTTTATAACTATGAATTCTGTAAAATATGTTATCCACCATGTTATAATTTCTGACAGTTGTATCACAGGTGTGAGAACATTGAGTTACAAGAAACAGTCACAGATGCATGAAATTTAGAGCTAAAAGAAACTTGAGAAGACATCTGGTTTCAACCCCTCTCTTTAAAGATGTAGAAATCAAGAGCCAGAAAGGTTATGGGCCTTGTTTCCAGTGAAAGAGCTAGTTAAGGGGAGAGTCCAGAGCCCCTGACTGCATGTGTGAAAGGCAGCAAGGAGAACTTCCTTTGAGCTATTGGTGTGAAGTTTCTTTGGCCTAATTATACAATCTTATTTCAAACTCAGTGAAATATTTATCTAGAGAATGTCTTATTAAGAAAAACTTCCAAAAAAAAAAAAAAAAGAAAGAAAGAAAGAAAGAAAGAAAGAAAGAAAAACTTCCACTAACTAAGAAACTGTATATTATAAACTGAATACTTGTGTGCCTCCAAAATCATATAGTGAGACCCTAAACCCGACTGAATTTGGAGAAGGGGGCTCTGAGGAACTAATCAAGATTAAATGACGTTCCAAAGGGTGGGGACCCTGATCTGAAGGATCAGTGTCCTTAAAAGAAGAGACATAAAAGAAACCTCTCTCTCCCTCTCAGGTTCTCTCTCCCAATCCCCCACTCTCTCCCCGTTTTCCCCTCTTCCCTTTTCTCTACATGTACACAAATAAGAGATGTTATGAGTACAAAGCAAGATGGTGGCCACCTATTGGTCAACTCAAGAGGCCTCAGAATACTAACTACTCTGCCAGTACCTTGATCTGGGGTGGCGAACCTCTAGACCTGTGAGAAATAGATTCTGTTGTTGAGCCACCCAGTCTGTGGTATTTTGTTACAGGCAGCCCAAGCAGACAAACACACTGCAAAAACTAAAGTGAGATTTACCTAAATTTCCTATTATTACTTAAGAAGAAGTGGTTTGCTTAGCAAGTACATAGCATTAAGTTAA
Organism: Canis lupus familiaris; assembly: GCF_011100685.1. Taxonomy (NCBI): domain Eukaryota; kingdom Metazoa; phylum Chordata; class Mammalia; order Carnivora; family Canidae; genus Canis; species Canis lupus. Next base: position 43,859,436 of record NC_049224.1, read on the forward strand.
AAAAAAAAAAAGAAGAAAGGAAAGAAAGAAATATTGCAAGACTGTGATTGTCTAACGTGGGTAGAGAGATAATTAGTTTGGAAAAGCATATTCTCATGGTTGCTGCTGCAATAAGCTTTTGCATAGGTAAAGTTGTGCATAAATCCCCAACTATTCTCTTAGAAAAAAATCATTTTAATTGAAATTGCTGGATCAAAGTTTGTGTGTCTTAGGGCTTTGAAGGGGGAAATTTTCATAGAAATATTAACTATATATTATACTCCTCTCCATGATTAGTTTTACACAACCGGCTAACATGTCGATGGACAAGAGTCAGTGAAGACTACTGCCCTGTATAAATCCTTCTCATAGATTAGCTGCCTTCTACATTTAAGGATCCCTGATTGGAATGAGGTTCCCAAGGAACACTTGGAAATCTAGGCAATCCTGAGATACCAGGAGGAGAGATGGCTCGCTTTCACTTTTATTTATCAAAGTCAAATTGCCTTGATTGGGGGATACACTGCTGGCTGAAAATTAGCACCGAAAACAAAACAAAACAAAACAAAACAAAACAGCTACAACAAAAAAAGTGAGCCAATTCAAATAGAAGCCTTCTGCAACAATAAAGGTAAGCAGGATCAAGGGTGAATCTAACCTCAACAATAGTTTCGTAAACTGGGGCATTGATTTAGAGCCATTTCGTTCCCTTCATCCATCCTAACCTTCCTCCCACCTTCCCTCCCTCCCTCTTTCCTTCCTCTTTCTTTCACTATTTTTTCTTTCTTTCTCTTTTCTTTTTCTTTCTCTCATTTTCTTTCTTTCTTTCTTTCTTTCTTTCTTTCTTTCTTTCTTTCCTTTCTTTCTTTCTTTCTTTCTTTCTGTCTTCTTTCTTTCTTTCTTCTTTCTTTTCTTCTTCCTTTCTTTTATTCCAAGAAGCTAAGGTACAGTTGGCATCCCCCTCAGTAATCCTCAAGGGTCACACTCACAGTGCATACTCCAATCCCAGGCATTACTGACTGACAAGAATTTTATAATTTATATCCCTTCATATCAAGAAATTCTTTAAAATGATAACTGATGAAGTTCAGCTTCCTAGAAAAATGAGCAGTTTGGAAGATTTGGCTAAGACCTGTAATCACCTTTTGAAAATCTCTGGCTAATCACCACATGGGTGACTTCCGACTAAAAAGGGAAATTTTGCCTGCTTGCCCCTTGACACCTCACCCCACCCGCAGTCCAAGGTGTGAAAATGGAAGGCAGTGTGATTTCATTTGAAATATCTACTTGTGGGGCTCGACAACCACAGAAAATTTGAGCTGTGATCTAGAGAGTGTAAAGGAAATGCTCCTGCATCTGACAGGAGTATCTCCCGTATTAATAAACTTTAAAACCACTGTGTGGAAACTCACCCTCCCCAGCCACTTTTCACTCCTTCTACCTGAATACTCTCAGAAAAGTTAAAATTTTAAAGGGAGAGAAAATATATCATAGAGATATACTAATCCTCTAATTCCTCAGAGGAGAGAATAACCTTTTCTCTTGATATAGGAACCAAGCATTGATCTGTCACAATGTTTGTTCTAGCAGAGCTCCCAGAGGCACATTCAGTTTGAAACGTTAAGGCTAGTTCATTAGGCGTCCCTAGCTCGTTTCTCCGAGAGAATCAAGATAACACTGTGGTTAGTTAATGGCTTTCTCTTGTTTCCCCCAGAGCCTGCCTGTCTGAAGCCTGCAGGCTCGAGAAGCTTCTTTCCCCCTTCTCTTTGCTATTAGTCACAGCTGGTAAGGCTCACAGGAGCCCAGCCTGTTTGAAAACAGTCGGATCACGAAAGCGTTTGAGTTCTTTCTGCTGCAAGCAACAAACTTGGCCTGGCGGCCACGGGGAGATGGGGTGGGAGTGGGGGCTGGGAAGGGATGCGCAGGGAAGAGGAGGAAGAAAGGGGAATTGCTACCCACCTCACTTCAAAATCCTCTCAGAGGGAGCCCTCGGTGGGCTGCCTTGCTGGGAAGGTGGGCCGACTAACTTTTAAAACCAAGTGATGCCTCTTGGGGGCTCATGCCTCCTGTCTGCGGCCCATGGTTTTCCCCTGTGTTCTGGGAATGGGGTGGGGAAAGGAGCTAATGATGAGACCCATGCATTGAACTGACACTGAGTTGTTGCAGTTTCCCCAGACCCCCTCATATCTCCCCCCACCCCTTCTCTGTCTACTTTTTGTATACAACCAGAGGTGGAAGAAAGAAAGGACTCAGACATTACAGATAAATCCCCAAACCAACCCCATAGGCCTCTTTAATGTTTCAGTGCCCTCCGGCTGGAAGGAAAACACGATGCCCCACAGAGCATGGCCTGATTTCTCATAGCCCTATTTGGTTGTCGGGGGCATTGCTCATGGTTATCTTTTGCCTCTGATAGGGCCCTCTGTGAACAGCTAACAGGGCCAGGTGTCTGCCGTTCACATGCAGTGGCTGGTGTGTTGCCGTGCAAAGGGATGCTCAGACATATTCCATGATGAGGTAGGTGACAGCAATGATGTCATCGCCAGTGACAAATTACTCTTTGTCCCAGCCCTCGTCCTGAGTCACGAACACCACGGTTGCACTGGGTTTATGAGACCAATAAACATATATGCTTTGGGGTCAAGTTTAAATACAAGCCGGAAGAGTTTCATTTCCCTTTCTGGATGTCTCCCAGATTCCTATTGTCCTGAGAAATCACACGGGAAAGTTTTATGAGGGTTCAGGTCAAGCCCGTAAAAGTAATAGGGTTCTTCATGTCACCTCTTTCAGGGCAGTTTGGAGGCGGTTGCTTATCTAGTTTGGGTTTTGCCTACCATGTCTCTGCCACTTCTTAAATACTTTGAGGACCTCTAGGTTCTTCCTCTGAATTTAGAACATCCTAACAACCTTGGAGGGTTGATGAGCAATGGAGTGTATGTTGACTTCCAAATTCAACGTTGATAAAAAGGCAAACAAACAAAAACATTCAAACACACTTTAATTCTGTTTCCCAATGTGGGTGTAATAGTTCTAATTCACAAGGTTCATCAAAATTGTGTTTTAGGTTTTTATGTCTGTTCAAAGGTGACAGATAGAAGATACAAAGACCAAATGGGAAGACAGAAAATGAGAGATCCATTGGAATGTGTCTGGATTTTCCACTACAGCTCTTGCTACATGATGGGAAGATGATCACTAGTAGATGTGTAGCTATCTTATGTTTACTATTAGAACCATGTGGATACTAAAACATACTAGCATCTCTACAGCAATCTTTCAAATATGAGTTTTTTGAATCACCCAAGTTGAAGAGGAATGACTATACCATTAAATAAGATCAAGTCATACCTGATATAAAGATTTTACTGTGACTTACCATTTTTAGGGGATTTTTTCCCTCATGTTTAATATTGGACATTAGCTGATTGCATACTATTAACTAGCAATGTATCCTGGAGGTGAACGTATCTCTGGGTACCCATGAAGTAACATTAGTGTTGTTCATTTATTCATCAGGCACCAGTAACTGCATTATTTAATTCAACTCATTTTTAGCATTTATGCTCCTGGCAGTTTCATCCTCCTGATTCTCTTCTTTCTGCCTAATCCATCCATGGTCTGTTTTTTCCTTCATATAAACTAGCACATTTGCTGTGAATGGCCTTGGCTTTTGGTTCTGATTGCTCCATATTTTGCTCCTCAGAGAAAGAAAGACTGTCCATTCACCAAAGCAGCACTGGATCATACTCCAGCCTGCTTTCAGTGAACACCTACTGTATACAGAGGTCGTTTGTTTTGGTTAGTTGTTGTTGTGTTTTTTTTTTTTTTTCTGCTTACACTAGGGAATATAAAGATAAATAAATCTCATTACCTATGTTCTTGGCAGATGAGATAATAAGAGTCATGATAACTAAAATCACTTACTAGCACTTACATCATGTCAGGTACTATTCTTAGTGTGGCATACACATAAACTCATTGAATCTTTAAGAATCTTCTGGGAGAGGCATCATCATTATCCCCATTGTTCAGAGAGGAAAAAGAACTCATAGATGGGTTGAGTTATAGTGTTGTAAATAAGAATACAAATCATCGTGAGGCAAAGGGGGAATTTAAAAAGTAGCATTTAGGAGACACAAATGAAAAACCCCATGGATTCTCAACCAATGGGGAAGAAAATACCCAGCACAACACTACCATCAAAAATACAGGCCAGATTTCCTGCAAAGGTGACTTTTGAAAGAATTTTAAAGTAAACTTTAAAGAGTCAGTGTGTTCCAGGAACTTATGCCAAGTGCTTTGCTTTATATGATTCCCAATTTCACCAAATCTCCGTTTTTCTGATGGGCAATTAGATATTAGAGTGGAAATTGGTTTCCAATTTTGAAAATAGTAAAATGCAAAGCCAGAATTTAAATCTGGGTCTGCCTTAAGTCAGCACCCATGATTTTAGCCACTTTATCAAATGGCCTATATCTTTGAAGGAAACATCTGGTGTGATTTGCAAGTGCAACGCTGAGATACCTCATCCAGAGAAACATGGAACAGAGATGGGGAAGTGAGGTGAGGAAGTGAGGATATCGTTCTTAAATGATAAGAAGTTTTAACTGAGGATGTCACACGATGGTAGCCACTTCCAGTTTTTTAGAAGAATCCATGGTTAGAATTATGTTAGTAACATGACTTAGACAAATGAGATATTTTTAGAGAAGTAACAGGGCATTTTGTAGGCCCTTGGAAATAACTCAAGAAACTATTAGTATCTAAACAACAATGTGATAATAATAATTGAAGAGGGTAGATAAATCTAAAAGTCAGTGAACATAGAATATGCATTTGGAAACTGGTATCCACTGGGATGGAGAAAGGGAAAAATGAGTGATGACTGTCAAATTTCCAGACTGGCAGACCTGTCAAATAATGGTGTAGTGCCTAGACAACATTAGAAAGTCTAGCTGAGGGGTGTCTGGGTTGGCTCAGTGGGTTAAGTGTCTGCCTTTGGCTCAGGTCATGATTTCAGGGTCCTGGGACTGAGTCCCACATTAGGCTCCATGCTCAGCAGGGAGTCTGCTTGTCTCCCTCTGCCCCTCCCCCTGCTCATGCTTTCTTTCTAAAATAAATAAATAAATAAACAAACAAACAAATAAATAAATCTTTAAAAATATAAAAAATAAGAATGCTTTTAGGTTTCTAAAAATTGTAGGGACGCCTGGGTGGCTCAGTGGTTGAGCATCTGCCTTTGGCTGAGGGCATGATCCTGGAGTCCCAAGATCTCTGCTGCATGGAGCCTGCTTCTCTCTCTGCCTATGTCTCTGTCCCTCTCTCTCTCTCTCTGTGTCTCTCTCTGTGTATCTCTCATGAATAAATAAATAAAATCTTTAAAAAAAAAAAAAGAAAAATTGTAACGATATGTAAAAGGCTTTCATGTACCATACACCTAATTTCTCCTATTAACATTTGGCATAAGTATGGTACATTTGATAGAATTAATGAGCTAATATTAATTCTTTATTATTAACTAAAGTCCATAGTTTACTTAGATTAGCTTAATTTTTACTTAATCCTCTTTTTCTATTGTGGGATCGCAGTCAGGATGCTACATTACACGTGGTCATCATGGTTCCTTAGGCTCCTCTTGGGTATTATAGAGTGTCAGACTTTCCTTGTTTTGATGATCTTGACAGTTTTGATGAGAATTGGTCAGATATTTTGAATGTCACTCTATTAAGATTTGTTTGGTGTTTTTCTCATTATTGGACTATGGTTATGTGTCTTTGGAAGGGAGAACAGAGTGCCGTTCTCATCACATCATACCAAAGGTACATATTAATAATATGACCATCACTGTTGATATTCATTTTGATGACGTGGCTGAGGTCATGTTGATCAGATTTCTCCATTATAAAGTTATTCTTTCCCCCTCTTCTTTAAAAAAAAAAAAAGATTTCATTTATTTATTTAAGAGACCAAGAGAGAATAAATAGGAAGGAAGGCCAGAGGGAGAGGGACAAGCAGACTCCCTGCTGAGCCAGGAACCCAACGTGGGGCTTGATCCCAGGACCCTGGAATCATGACTCGACTGAAAGGTAGTTGTCTAATGAACTGAACCACCCAAGTTCTCCTCCATTCTATACTATTTAAAAGGAAGTTATTTAGGTAAGGAGGGGAAGTATGTTACCCTCTTTGAGAGTGAATTATCTATTAAATTACTTGACATCCTTCAGACAAAACATTTGCCTGTTTTCCACATTTATCTATTCACTTATTTATTTATATCAGTGTTGATATATGGATACTTATTTTATATTTTGAATTATAACCCACCATTACTTGATTTATTCTTTTGCTAAGATTGTTCCAGTTTAAGCCATTGGGAACTCTTTCTGTGGGTTCCTATGACCTTTTGACATACCTCCATCACAGTGTGTGTAGATCTTTTATGTGTAGTGTCAGAATTGTGAGTCTGTACCCTGCAGTGGGAAAGAATTGTCCCAAATAAAGTACAGCACTTATGTTCAGTTTCTTTTCACTTTAGTTTTACAGATTCCACTAATTGCAAAGTCACTTAGGCCAACACCTTTCCCTCTACCAGAAAGTAATTTGGGGATTTGTACAAAGAAGGTAGCTAATAATAAGAGTTTAGATGATTTGACTAAAGAAGTACACAGGTAATGGCATATCTTGAAGAAATGCTGCTGTTTGGGGAAGGGTAGGAGAAGTGACACTGATAATACAAAAGAGTAGAAGGAGGCTGAAAAGAGTACAATGGTACAGTTGTAGGTGGCAAGAAATGAAGGGCCAGTTGGCTGGATAATAGGGAGCATAAAGATGGAAACAAGTCTCTTCCATCTACAGGCCAAACATAGGCTCCCTCTTTAGGATCATTGCTTTTTGATAAATATTCTCCAGAAACATTCCCTCTTTGGGTCCCTGTGCTTTTGTAAAGAAAGGTCCTGTTTCACCCTCAAATTAACTTCTCCCTCCATCTTCTTCTTCCTCCTGGCTTCTCTCCCATTCCTTTGCTCCTTCCTCTCTTCCTCTCTCTAGATGTCACATTTTTTTCAGTGTTTGCAGTTACATAAGTACCACACAGTCCAATCTAACCTGGATTTTCCAAATGTAATTTTCCATTAATCATTCTCCAGGTCTCAAATTGCATTTCCTTCAAAAAGCCCCTCTTCATCTTGATCTTACCTCCTCCAAAGGAAAAAGTTGGATGCTTCTAGAATGAACCCCCATCACAGCACTTTCCCTGCTATGTCAGCACTTCTAGCTAACATTTCAGTCTTTCCTCACCAACCTGCCAACTACATGAGAAGAAGACCATATTAATTCTGGTCACCATTGTATGTGTGCATAAGGTACATGACATCAGGTAAGTATTTGATAAACATTTAGGTCATGAATTCATCTATAAAAAGAACCCTTAACTATCATCATGTCAGCCTGAAAATAACATAATCACTGTCATCTTTAGGACTTATGTAATCCATTCTTTTTCTTCTCATCAACCAAAATGTATCCCATTGTTCTCATTAACCAAAATGTATCCCATTCTTCAGCCTCCCAATGATTTCTTTGGCTTCCCAGTTTGTGAAATATTTCATCTTTCATTATTCAGTTGCTGACTTTGATTTTCCATCATTTAATTTCATCATGAGTCTTTGATTAGGGCACCAGATAAATTACAACTTTTCTGAGAACAGAGGATGGGATCTGTGTTTAACTGTAGCAAGCATTTACTGAACACTGAGCATATGCATGGAGAGGGAAGACTTGACTTCCATCCTTTAGGGACTTATGTAGCTATGAGACAGGATAGATATGAAACGATGAGGTAGTACTTGCAAAGTAATGTAGAAGAAAGTGTGAATAAGTACAAACTGGCTTAGTAATTATAGGAGGCAGTTCAGATTGTCAGGGGAGTCATGATAAAGTTGGCAAATGAGGAAAACATTGGTGATAACACAAATACAGGAAACTCATTGCTCTTTTGGTCTCTTTTGCAGGTCCCCTTCAGATGTGGGGGCAGGGGTAGGAAGCAATGATGGATGACAGCAGATGTGACTTCAAAAAACTGTTGGGTCTTTTATTGCCTGGTTGTATAACCTTGGGCAAGTCACTGAGCTCTGCTAAGCATCAGTTAGTCCTCCATGAGATGATGATTTAATATTAGCCCATTCCTCAGGGATTGTAGTCAAGTGTAGATGCCAATGAATGGGATTCAGAGGGGAGTAGGTGAGGGTGAAAAGGGAATCAAATTCCTAGATTTGTATGCCTGAATTAATATATAACTAGTGGTGTCATGATCTGCTATAGGAAAAACAGAGAGAGAAGGAAGTTTAGAAGGAGAACAAAAAGGCAGAGAATCACCAACGTTGTCTTTAAAATGTTCCACTTGCAATTCCTGTTAGATAATGAATGGCCTGTTGCGGCAGTTCATTCAGCTTTCCTCTTCCTAACCCATCAACCCACATTAGCATGCTCTATCATTTTCTGCTTCTGCTCGGCCTTGAATTTTTCCATAGTATATATTCCTCTGCAAAATTATGGCACTTAAGTGGAAAGCCAGGTGCACTTTAATGCAAGTGCAAAGACCCTGGTTAAGATCTTGGGGCCACTATTCTTGAAAGTCACAGCAATTCACAAAAACAGACTGATTTCAGCTCTCCGGGCTACAGAGAGTTAGTTCTTGAGTTTTGAATGCCTGCAAGTAAGAAACACACGTGCTGGCAGGAAATCAGTGTTCCTTTAAGGGTGAAAAAATATATAACATCTTTTTCATTTGCTTCAGGGGACAAGCAACCTAACGTGGCATTTTCCCTGCAGAGTCTGTGATCAAGAATTTTAGGAGCTCGGAATTCATGACAAAATTAAGAAAGCAGAAAGTTCAGAACATTCAATCTGCTCAGCAATTCATTCTCTGATGTTCTTCTGTGGTTTAATCAATGCCGAAACCTGACTCAGAATATGAAGAAGGGCATGGTGTATGTCTTCATTAGCGGGAGGAGGCCTTCTAGTTAAATCTGCATTTGTAACTGGTTCCTAAAATAGTATTTTTCTGAGCAAATGATTTAATTACATAAATTGCATATAAAGAAATACCATTTTCCATAAGATATTTAAAATAATAAGAATAATATGACTAGGGTGCCTCGGTGGCTCAGTCAGCAAAGCCTCTGCCTTCAGCTCAGGTCATGATCCCCAGGTCCTGGGATTAAACCCCGCACGGGGCTCCCTGCTTAGTGGAGAGTCTTCTTCTCCCTCTCCCTTAGCCTGTCCCCCTGTTCTCTTTCTCTCTCCCTCTCAAATAAATTAAGAAAATCTTTAAACAATAATAATAATACCACCAAAGGAATAGCTTTGCAAACCAAAACCTGAGTGTTCCTACTTTTTGGAGAGAGAGTTTTTGATCGTAATTACAATTTAGATGCATATGAACACGTCTTCCCATCAACATTGGTATGTCAAAAGCTAGGACTAGATCTCATCATTAAGTGCCATAATTTAGAGAATAGTGAAAAGGAATTTTTTTTTTAAATAAATGATCAACTATAGCGGAACCAGGGCTGAGTCACACAGAGCAATTTGAGCGGAGTGGTTTTACCACAGCAAAGCAAAGTGGATTCCCCTTGACTAATCCTTTCATTTGAATTCCTTACATAAGACTCTTCTCCAACATCGACGAAGCAAGATGGCAACAGCTAGTTTGAAGCAACAGTGAAAAATGATCACCTTAGACATCCATGAAGGCTTAATTTTGCTCTCTGCAGAATCTCCCGCAAAGCACCCAAATCCATCTTTATTCTTTTTGGTCAACGCAAGTAGTCTCTTGAGAACACTGTTGAGTGCCAAGGTTACTCTAAGATGCCATTCAAGTCAGTCTTGAATAATGTATTTATATTTGCTTTTGGGGATGGGGATGGTGCCATGTTGTATGCAAACTTGTAAAATAAAACTTAAAGAGTGTTTGAAAGAACTTCATTTCACATATGACCTTTTACAGTAATTGGATCTGAATTATAATCAGTCACCTGAATCCTGAAATAGATAAAATAGTTTTTTAATGTTAAAAAGTTTTAGCCCTTCGTTGATTATCTATCAGTGCTTACAGTCCTGTGAAAATAAGATAAATGAGAAATTTGGTCTCTAATTAGACTTCACTAGATTTACAGCTTTTAATTTATACGCCAATGCAGCTCAGGCCGACACTAACGCAGATAGAGATGGAGCCGCAGTTTTCAATTGATTTAACAATTTAATTGCAGCATTAACATCCATTAACATTTAACTAACCTTTTAAACTAACCTCAGGCACAACCTTAAAGACTAAATGAAGTAAAATTGCATATAAAAAGGTACTAACATACAGCTGTAAGAAGCCCTAGTGAATCTTGAGGGAGATTTAGCATTACTTCCTCACATCAGCAGGAGAGAGTCTGTTTTCCTTCTTGCAAAATTCAGAAGGAAAGCATGCTCTAATTTATAGGAAAAGGAAATAGGCACATTTGATGGTTATTAACTCTCATTTATGTCTTCTTGTCTATAGCGATGTCGAAAAGATGTAATACCGCTTACAATAGTGAAGTGCTAATGCTAAGGAATATACAGGATGGGCTCTCGGAAAAAAAGAGGACCACAGCAGAACTGAATGCAAATTTTGTAGGAAGCTGAACTATAATACATTTCAAACTCTGTTGTACTCTTGAAATATGGAGAATGCATGCAGTAATTCAGCTAGCAGAACCAACTCTTGTATGTTTGTTTGTTTGTTTGTTTGTTTGAATTTGGGATTAGGTTGCTTGGTCAGTGTTTCGCTTTAGAATTTTTTCAGCCTTTTACTATTCTCTCTCACATTCACTCTCTCTTTTTAATTGACTGGGAAGATTACAATGGAACCACAGATTATATTTTAAATTTGCGGGAAAATTCAGGGTTGTAACTGTAAGGTCAGTGTTAAGATAAGAAAGGTGAAGGGAGAAAATTTAAGATCTCATCCTCTAACTTCAAAAACAAATCTTAATTGTAAAAGACCTAGTTTCATGCATGTGGGCTCCTCTCTACAGAAGAACAGTCATGAGTGCTCTGTTAACGTAACTCTACAGTTTCTTTTTTTTTTTTTAAGATTTTTTTCTAGATTTATGTATTTATTTATGATAGACAGAGAGAGAGAGGGAGAGAGAGGCAGAGACACAGGAGGAGGGAGAAGCAGGTCCCATCCAGGATCGCGCCCTGGGCCAAAGGCAGGCGCTAAACCGCTGAGCCACCCAGGGATCCCAACTCTACAGTTTCATTGAGTGTTGATTCTAGAACGTTTCTACAAGGCAACCCAGAAGAGCTCAACAAAGCAGTGCCAGAATCTTGTGATTTTCTGGAAGTTGTCCTGTAGTGTCAGCTTGGGCCTTGGTCCCACACACAGCCCCAAGGCACAGGAGCAACCCGGGATTGTTCGCATCTCTGCCGTGTTCTGAGATGTCTAGGGAAGCAGGAAGGCCTTCTAGCCCACAGAGCCACACTGCTCCCAGGCTGATACTATACATCATCTGTATAGTAGTAGTTCAATGATCTGGATATTAAAAGCTCATCACTGCAAGCAATGACATAGTATATTGTCACTCCGCTATTTTTCATGCTTCCTGGTACTTCAGTTTTCATCTATGTTGCAGGGCTCTGAGGATATATTACATTAACACTGTCCTCATCAGGAAATGTGGGAGTAGCATAGACCCACTTGCCTTAGAAAGTCTAGTGCAGCACCTCACAAGAAAGGACTGTAATTAACCTTAGTAAACAGGAAGAAAAAGTGATCTGAGAAACTGCTAGGGTGATAATATGTTATAATCAGCCTTTTCTGTTCACGTTTGCTTTAGTAATGCTTTATATACAAATACTACTGATATGTATAATTTATCTTATTACAGATAGTCATACCTCCTAATTCAATACCAGGTAGGGGGGCTCTGAAGTTATACTGTATGAATTTATACTCTATCTTCACCACTTGCTACTTTTATGTCCAAAGCCAATTCTTTAAACTCTCTAGGTCTCCAGTTCTTTTTTGTTAAAAAAGAAATTGAAATAATTAAAATAGTTCCTTCTCCATAGGATGGTTGTGAATATTAAATCAGTACTCAACATAACATGCATTCAGCACAGTAGCTAGCAGAGGATTTTCGCTCCATAAGTGTTGAAGACAGTAAGGGAGAAAGGGGGAGAGAGAAGCATGGAAGTGAGAGTCTAAGAAATCTGCAAACATGAGAATTATGTTTCAGAAATACTACTAATATAGCTATTGGTGTATGATGTTAAAAGGAATCAAGTAGATAAGAAAAATACTAAAGACTAAGTATGAAAAATACTAAAGTTTTGCCTGGGTGGTTCAGTCAGTTAAGCATCTGCCTTCAGCTCAGGTCATGATCTCAGGGTCCTGGGATCAAGCCCCAAGTCCTCAGCCAGTCCTCAGCCTCTCTGCTCAATAGGGAGTCTGCTTCTCCCTCTCCCTCTGTCCCTCCTCCCTCCCCTCACTCCTGCTCTCATTCTCTCTCTCTCAAATAATCTTTTTAAAAAAGAAAAATACCAAAGTTTTGCAAGAGTTACAATGAAAAACAAATGAATAACCTACTAAAAGCCACTGTAATAAAATTTAAGATTAAAAAATTTTTAGAAAAAACATAGGCGAAAATGTTCATGATGAATTTCTTAGATTTGATGCCAAAAACATGAGCAATGACAGGAAAAACAAATAAATTGGACATCATGAAAATTTAAAAAATATCTTTTGTAAAAGATCCAGTTAAAAGGATAAAAAGACAAACTACAGACTGAGAGAATATATTTTCTTTTTTTTAGAATATATTTTCAAACCATATATTCAACAAAGCATTAGAATTTAGAATATATAAAGAAATCTCAAAACTGAAAAGTAGAAAGCCAAACAATTAAATTAGGCAAACAAAAAAATGAGATACTTCATTGAAGAGGCTATGCCTATATTAAATAAGCATATGAGAAAATTAATATCTTCACTTATTAGAGAAATAACAATAAAACTCTGAGATATTACTACACACCTAACAGAACAGCTAAAATAAAAAATTGTAAAATACAAAATGCTGGTAAGGATGTAGAGAAACTGTATGGCACATACATTGCTGGTGGGAATGTAAAATGGTACAACCACTCTGAAAAGCTGGTTAGCAATTTCTTGCCAATGAAACATGTGATTGTTATACAGCTCAGCAATTGCACTCTATGATTTGACCTTAAAAAATAATTTCTTTTTGTGCCAAAAAAATAGCATGAATGTTCACAACTGCTTTATTCATTATAACCCCCAATGGAAAGAATCCAAATACTGTTCAACAGGCAAATGATTAAAAAACTGTTATTTATCCATGTTTACATAGCAATAAAAAAAAGTAGAAAACTAGAAATCATCAATACATGTCACAACTTGGATGGACTCTAAGGAAGTGATGTTCCTAAAAGGCTACACACTGTAAAAAGTTTATTTTCATAATATTCTTGAAATGAAAAAATTATAGAAATGAACAGATTAGTGGTTCTCAGGGGTTAGGGTTGGAGGGAGGGTGGTTTACAAAAGGGCAGCAAAAGAGATTCTGGTAGTGAGGAACAGATCTAATCTTGATCGTAGTGGTGATCTATGAAAATACGTGATAAAATAACAAAGAGCAAAATATACATCCATACACTCATGTAAAGAAATGAGTACATGTAAAACTTATGAAATCTGAAGAAGGTAAGTAGATTAATCAAAGTCAGTTTCCTGGTTATTATCTTATGCGTAAGATAATCATGCAGATGTTACCATCAGGGAAAACTAGATAAGGAGTACATAGGATATGTCTGTGCTGTTCCTAAAAATTGCATGTGATTCTAGGATTATCTCAAAGCAAAAATGTTTAGTAGAAAGAAGAAGGAAAACTATAATATCAGTATCAGAAACAGCAGCATCCATTTATCTGGGACCAACTTACCTTATGAGGCAAGCGCTAGACTCCCAGGCCCAGTAGCAAGGACATTCACTGGTCAGTAGAGATGGCATTGGTGCCTTCACTGCCCTGGTTCTGTGGTGTAATATAAACTATTATCCTTACTGTTTCCCAGTCCCTTTTTTCATAAGCCTGATTCTAGAGCCTTCCCAGAAATTCTATGAATTACTCAATATTCAGAAGTCCTCTGATGCTTAAAAAGGGCTGTGTTTGTGTCCGTTGCTGGCAGCTGAGGACTCTGACTGATACAGATGGATATAGACCTCATTTCCTGACATTAATAACACTGAAATAGTATGAATGACGCAAACTCCTCTTTAAATTCTTCATACTTCATTCCAAGCTGAACTACTTGAATGTAATTCTTTGACAAGAGCAAATTACAAAGCATCTCAAGAGAACACCAATTGGCCATATATCACAAATCCTCAAAACTGTACTTAAAAAAAAAAAAAACTGGAGAAATCTCTTAGGGATAACTTTCATGTGGCCCCAAGCTTACCTCGTGCTGTACGGAATGCCGAGGGCCACGCTGAAAGATAGAGGCTAGGTTTTCAAAGTCACTACCACAGAACACACGGAGACCTGATGCCTACTATTTCTTCTGAGTGCAAGAATAACAGAGAAGGAAAGCTTTCAAACATTTGAATCCATTTCTATATGTTTTAAGTATGAGAATGTGGGTTCTAGTTGCTGAATCGTGTAGGAAAAAATACAAGAACGTCTAATGCTGTAAGTTTGTCTCGATGTAAATCATAATAATTGCTGTGGCTCACTCTGTTTTCCAGAGATGGCTGCAGCAATATCTCCTATCCCCTAAGTTCTCTAGAAGCTTGTCATCCTCCAGTCGAAAAGTGGAGTCTATGTCCCTCACCTGTGACTGCCTTGATCAACTGAGTGTCAGTACTATATGACTTCTGAGGCTGTTACAAATGCCCTGCCCTTCTGCCTTGCTCTTTTAAGACTCTGGCTTCTAGAACACAGCTTCCATGCTGTGAGGAAGCCCAAGCATCCCATGGAGAGCCCCCCAAAAGAGCCACAGCCCTGGCTGAGTACCCATTTGATAGCCAGCATCAACTTGCCAGTCATGTGAGTGAGCCATCTTGAAAGTAGGTCTCCCAGCCCTAGTGAGGTATCCCAACTGAAGTGGTTAGAGCAGAGATAAGCCATCCCCCCCCCATCCCAGGCCTTACTCAAATTGAATATTTGTGAGAAAAATACTGTTTAAGGTACAAAATATTAGGGTGGTTTATTACACAGCAAAAGATAATGAAACACGAATCATATCTAGATGGACCTTTATGATACAAATTTAAAAGGAAAATAACTTTTCCCCCAATTTCAATCCATTGCACTTCCATCTAGACATTAGAAGAGTCACAGTTAAGATCAAAAACTGGCGGGGGATCCTTGGGTGGCTCAGTGGTTTAGCGCCTGCCTTCAGCCCAGGACATGATTCTGGAGTCCCAGGATCGAGTCCCACGACGGGATCCCTCCATGGAGCCTGCTTCTCCCTCTGCCTGTGTCTCTGCCTCTCTCTCTCTCTCTCTCTCTGTGTGTCTCTCATGAATAAATTAAAAAAAAAATCTTAAAAAAAAAAGATCAAAAACTGGCTTTAACAGACAAGACATGATTTTATGAGCTGAAAAACATTCACAGAATATGAGAACTGACCTACCCACTGAGTGGAGGGCTCTGTTCAAGAACTCTGTGGTTAAAAAAGAGACTCTGAAAAACTCCCTGGACACTCTCAAGTTATTTGCAAAGACTCAGTTCTCCTGGACTCTCAGCCCAGCCATTCACTATGTTCCTCAGGCATGAGCCCCATTGTATCCAATTTTTCCGACAGCAGGAAACTTACTTTAAAGGACCCGCCATCACCAGAGAGAGCATTTCACACGAGCTGTCAAGCATTGAGGACCCTGTTGCTTGATCATTCCTTCCTACTCACCCCCAAGTTATAGGACTTCACATAAAAACACTTAGGGTTCTCCTAAACAACTCCAAAGGAAGACAGAAAGATTTTATGGAATGTTAAAAAGTTATGCCTATAGACTCTATATACACACACATATCTTTTGAAATTCAAAATAAAATCTCATGTGTCCTAAAAATACAATAGCAAAGATGGGAAGAATAAAATAAAATTATTTAGAACGCCTTTTTTTTTTTGAATTTTATTTAATGTCTACACCCATCATGGGGCTTGAACTCATCACCTGAGATCAAGAGTCACATGCTTTTCCCACTGAGCTGAAGTTTAACAGGAGAAGCCATGAAACCATTCAGTGATGGAAAAGATGAAGATGATCTTGAAGAAAACTCAGGATAATAATTATATTAAATTGCACTATCTCCCCTTCCATTGCTTCATTCATTCAGTGAATTTTCAGTGTGCAGTTGCTCCTTGCCAGCACCTTACTCAGTATAATTTCTTTTCCATTAATAGGAAATCTTAGATATCAGGGCATCAGCGACTTTCACAGCTCTCTGCAAGATCTGTCATGGTGGTAGATATCAGACAACATAGGTCATTTTTTCTCATAGATTATGTTGCCTTCACTTTAAAAACCTTCTGTTAAAATCAATAGGGTTAAAGCTTTGTGTCCGTTGAGTAAAGCATGTGTATTCCCTCTTATATATTGGAAGCAAAATTCCTGTGATTTCTCCATCTTGTCCCTTTCTGATGAAATAACAGGATCAGGAAGAGAGGGTGCTTGCCTACTAAGAAGGAAAGTAGTAAAAATTGACTTTGGACACACTGATTCATGCTCAGAGTTTAGGTCATGCCCAAGCTGCAGAGACACAACACATGCAGGAGGAGAGAACAGTTGCTGGGATAGGGCTTAGGTGGGCTTAAGGTCAGGAATCAATCAGAGTTTGGGACCTGAGAAGTCAGCCAAATGAGAGCACCAAAAGGAAGCCTAGGGGAGCTCAAGCCAAAGATGAGACCAATGTCACAGAGGAGTCTGAGGTTCCCAATCTCCCTAGTTCACCTCTTCTCAAGGCTAGGATATTGGTTCTCTGGCTTCTTTTACACTTCATGCTGGCTGTGGAAGACCTTAGATTTTCCAAATAGGTAGCATTTGTTGTAGACTGAGGGACAACCAGAAATCCATAAGGGCCCCAGTCCCATTTAAAGCTAAGGTCACCACTATTTAATACACTTAAAAATCATTACCAAAACCAAACAACTGATTGTATAACCAGGTATTTTCACTATGTACTTAAAGAATAATTTTTGCTTAATCTCCGTGATAGCTCTATAAAGTAAGCTTTATTACTTCTATTTTATGCAAGGCTAATAGAGATTGGGAGAGGCCAAGTAGCTTCTCAAAGATTACAAAACTAGTCCCCAGGAGATGTCAAAATTGGAACCAGTATCTGCCATATTCCAAAGCCCCTGCTCTTGAATATCGATCTAAATGATACTAGAGCTTAGTAATTAATATAGATGGATAATAAAATCACCACTTCACCATTGTGCTAAGATAGGTATCTAAATAATCTACAGTCATTTTTTTCTATGACCAAAATGGATTTTTCTAGATTTCTTCAACCTCTCAACAGAGTTTAGTCTATTTAACATATTGTTGTAGAACAGAAAATAAATAAACCCAGTCAAAACCCTGCTGTCCTGAAGCACTCTGAAAGCTAATCGTCAAACCAGCTGGAAAGTCCAAAATATACTGAATGTGTATCTATTCCTTCCTTTAAAAAATTTTTTTTTAAATTTATATGACATAAAGAGAGCACGAGGAGGGGAGTAGCATAGGGTTAGGGGGACTCCTTGCTGATCAGGGACCCTCGTCCCCCATGTGGAACTCGATCTCAGCACCCTGAGATCATGACCCGAGCCAAAGGTAGATGCTTAACTAATTGAGCCACCCAGGGCTTCTGTCCAGGGTCCTTACTGCCTGAGACTAAGTCAGACCATCTTTGTCATAGTTGCATCTCTTAGTGGCTTGAGCCTAGACATATAGAGACCAGCAGTGGGAGGTGAACTACTGAAAAGGTAAAGTGGCTTTGATGAGCACTGATGAAATTAGTGCAATTTTGGCGTAAAAGCAGACATTTCTTTCCAGGTATGTATGCTGAAGATTCAGTTTTATAGCTCCCAGAGGGTTTTCATGAGTTTCTGATTATTTTTCTACTAAATAATTGTCTCTAATGTAAACAGGATAATCTTGGGCATTTGGGGAAAAAAGAACATTAAAAAAATATGTGATCATCCCTGTATCTGTCATTAGCACTAATAAACAGAGAGGTCAAGAGCAGAAGTTTCTTTATCCTTCTATGGTTAGAGCCGACTACAGCACATGGCCCACCATGTGGAATTTTACTGATATTTGTTAAATGAGTGAATGATTTTTACGTGGCCCACATGGTTAGACTTCTTCCCCTTAATTCGGGACACCTTTATAAATGTAGCCCATGCAAGAAATATTTATCTGTTTACTATTTAAATTGCAGATACACTTTTTTTAAAAAGATTTTATTTATTAATTCATGAGAGACACAGAGAGAAGCAGAGATACAGGCAGAGGGAGAAGCAGGTTCCCTGAGAGAAGCCTGATCCAGGACCCCGGGATCATGACCTGGACCAAAGGCAGGTACTCAACCACTGAGCCACCCAAATGCCCTGCAGATACCCTTTTATAAAGATGAATTAAGAAAGAGTTCATTCTGACACATCTCCCTAATGTTTGTGGGAGATGGCTCTTGTGAACTCTGGGCATTGTTTCTACTACAACTGGGTTCCTAGACAAGATAAATATGCCGGCATCTGAGTGAGCACAGGGTGGAAATGTGCTCCCACTTATAAGGTTCACCACATACCTGATTTTCCCTGGCTGGCTGTGCTGAGTAGCTGCTAGTGATGAGATACCCCATGACAAGCTCAGGTAAAGGGAAGGAATAACGCTTTTGGAGGCAGCAAAGTGGTTCATATCCTCTGGAGACTCTTGTTTCCTCTTTTCTCTCACCCCTAACCAGGCCACATGGGCCAAACACAACTTTTGTGTCCATTTCCTGCCACAGAGACCAAGGTAAAATAGAACAATTCTCTAGCACCATAGAATCATTATCTGATCCTCACCAATTGATAAATTTAACCCAAGGCACCCAAAGGCATATTGCAGGATCTGAATATTATAGTTAGGGTTTAAAGGTACCATCTTGGTGAGTTTCATCTCTTTATCCAAACACAGAGGCCATTCATTTATCTTTGTCTACCACTTATGCAGGCAGTGGTTTAACTGTTTTTACCTTCCTTTTATTAAAGGCAAGAACTCGTAATACCTTTTTAAAATATGCTCCCAAACCTTATCCTTCTGTTTAATCTTAATATAGCTTCCAATGAAGAAAACCTTTACAATAATCAAAACTTGAAGGCAAAGGGAATCTGGGAAATAAATATTGGATGTACTATGACAGTATGTCTAATATATAAAATTTAGAATTGAACACAAATACTAAGATTTCACTAAGACATAGAAGGTGAACTATTTGGGATATATTAATGATAATAGGTGTGTCTGGCCTTACAGTGATTTTAGGCATTAAAAAATAACTAGGAAGGGCTCAGTGGTGATAATAACTGGGTGGCTCAGTGGTTGAGTGTCTGTCTTTGGCTCAGGTCGTGATCCTGGTGTCCTGGGATCGAGTCCCACATCAGGCTCCCTGCGGGGCTATTAGAGTAATGTAAGTTGGTCCAGTCTTTTTGAAAAGCCATTTGCCAATATGTGCCAAATGTCCTTAAAATGTTCCATACCACATCAGAACACTTACTGGAATCTCGACTAAGGGAATAGTACTAATTCCAGAAAAAAAAAAAAAAAAAAAAAAAAAACACAAGCACAAAAATGCTCATTCCTGTGCTATACAAAATTGCCACTTACTGGAATCTCGACTAAGGGAATAGTACTAATTCCAGAAAAAAAAAAAAAAAAAAAAAAAACAAGCACAAAATGCTCATTCCTGTGCTATACAAAATTGCCAAAGATTAAAAACAAGCCATCTGAAATCCATGGGTTAAGCAAATTATGGTGCAGTCATTAAATGAAGATTTATAATAACAAGATAAAAGCTTTCAATGGGTTTTGACTTTTAAGAAAAATCCCTGTAACTGATCACAGCCATTCATGAAAGAGTGAGTGAAGAATAGCAGGAGAGGATCCCTGGGTGGCGCAGCGGTTTGGCGCCTGCCTTTGGCCCAGGGCACGATCCTGGAGACCTGGGATCGAGTCCCACCTCGGGCTCCCGGTACATGGAGCCTGCTTCTCCCTCTGCCTGTGTCTCTGCCTCTCTCTCTCTGTGACTATCATAAATAAATAAAAATTTAAAAAAAAAATTAAAAAAAAAAAAAAAAAGAATAGCAGGAGAGACCAGAAACTATCCAGTGACATGCGCACGTTCACAGTGGGGAGTCTGTACCTAGTTTGTGGTTCCCTTCACTTTTTGGCTTCTACAAGGAAACATTTATCGACAAAATGTATATATTAGCACGCCTTGATAGAATTAGACCTATCAGAGCATGAGGAGAAACATAATGATATTTAGAATGCAATTCATTGTCCTGAATATTGCTTTTCTTGTATATGAAAACAAAACAAATCAAAACAAAAAACCCACAAGGACAGGATGAATACCTCAGCCCTTTCTGAGAATGCGTAAGTTGAAGTAACAAAACAAAACAAACCTACCTCCTCCCCTCACTCCTGCCTTTGCTTTGAGTTTCATGGAGTATACTTCATTTTTCAAGGAGAGTGAGTACCCTAATCAGGGCGAAGGGGTGGAGCGTATGAAATTGTTGGTTATTTACCAGAAGTGAGTGCTGAAAACACATCTGTGCCTTGAGGCATTATGGAGCCTTTCAAACAGCCTCCGAGGCGACCGCCTATAAATCTCAGCTCCTGTCATGGTTAACTAAAACCCAATACCCACTCAACAAGAAATTCATCAGTGTTATAAAGAAAACAATGACAAAGCACTCTCTTTTGTGTCAGGAAAAACCAATAGTTCCGCCAGAAAAGAAGAAATCATTCTCTGATCCTTTCCACTTCTTTTCTTCTCTCTTCTCCCTTTGCTGTCTCTCTTACTCTCATCCTCTCTGTCTCTGTCTCTCCCTACCTCTCTCTCTCTCTCTCTTTCTCTCTCCCCCTCTCTGGCAGGCTGCCTTTCCAGCAGGGCCAAAAGAAGCAGTTCTCAGTGAGAGGAAAAGAATTTTAGGTCATCAAAATATGAGAGCACAGATTATCTTCCCAAACTTACA